>NW_027633224.1:0-45000 GCF_053919585.1 Euprymna scolopes
CAGAGGAGAGAGAATTGGAGAGAACTTGGTCGTTTACTGTCTTAGATGTGCTACCATAAATGGTAGTGTCGTCAGCATAGATGTCTACAAATGATGTAAGGATGTGATTTGGAAGATCATTAATATAGATCAGGAAAAGAGTTGGGCCCAGGATGGATCCCTGAGGGACACCGGCATTAATACTGTGAGCTTCTGAATTTTGCCCCTCAACTATTACTCTTATGAACCTATCAGAAAGAAATGATTTAATAATTGAGAAGACATTTCCAGCAATACCATAGCTAGAGATCTTATGAAGTAAACCTTTATGCCATATCCTATCAAAGGCCTTAGATATGTCAAGAGCAATTGCCCTAGAAAGGTTGCCTCCGTCGAGGATTTGCTAATCTTATGAGATATAACTGTAAGCACATCTGCTGTAGATCTAGCAGAACGGAAACCATATTGAGTGTCACTAAGAAGGTTATTTTTGTTGAGATGGTTGATTACTTCTTTAATTTATGTATTTCTGTTTTATTAAATACTAGCTTTTTTTCTCGTCCATAAATGTTTATTTATCTACCGAGTTGATTGCAAAAATAGATTACGAAATTGTACTCATTCTTAGTTCGTGAGAGGGGAATCTATCACCATACTTTCCCTTTAACACGTCTGTTGGACTTTTATTAAGTAGAATACTTAATAATTTTTTTTTTTTTTTAATGGAGAGTAGAAACGCATTGTGGATGCGTTATTGGCAGCTCCTGTTACTCTCGCTTCTTTTTATTTGTTCCTAAGTCCTCATTTTTTAATGAGTGATTTTTCTGACAAAGGGAGAAGAAAAAGCTGTTTTCTAGGTTGGCAGTTTTTGCGCAAACAGTTGGCAGAGATGGCGGAAATTTTCTGTTTCTATGTCTATCCTTGTAGCCATGTCACTAGTAAGGGTGCTGGAGGTAAACGTTTTGTCTGGGCTGACATTATCCGCCTGATAGTCAGGGACCCGAACCTTGGATTAACCACTAAGGATCAGCAAGTGCAAAGTACTGGGGCTGCTGTATTGCCATTTGGTGAATGGATTCTGGACCATGCAGTAGCTTCTGGTGGGGCCTCTAGATGCCATACTAGTGGGTAATTCTTACGGCTTTACCTTATCATTAGCTACAAATAAAAAAAAAATTCTTTGTTTCTTTTTCTCTCTTAGTTTCCCCTCTCTGTCCTGCTCTAAGTAAATCTGACGACCTAGTCCACAAATTCCAAAAATTCATCATGACAAGTTTCAAGAAAAAATACACGATTAAACCCGGTTCTCCAACTTCCAACGTAGACACCTACTACCATGTCTCCTTCTCCAACATCAGGGGTCTACGTTCTAACCTTCCAGAGGTTGAAACCCAATTACAGGAGACTAAACCAGACCTTTTATTTTTAAGTGAAACTGGCATTGGACAGGCTATTTCCCTAGAAGAGTTCGCAATTAAAGGATACTCTAACTTAATTTCTAAATCTGACCCCCAAGATCGCCATGGGCATGGAATATGTGCCTATATTAAAGATAGCTTTCCATGTGGTATGGACATCTCCATTGAAGATCCTAACTTACCCTATATGTGCTTCCGGGTTGCTTTAGCTCACACTACGGCATTTATATTTACTCTCTATCGCCCCCACAATAGCGGAGTTACTATCTTTAAAAGCATATCTGAGAAAATTGACTAAGTCCTATCTGCTTATCCTTCAGCTAACATTCACGTATGTGGAGACTTCAATGTTCACAACGTTGAGTGATTGACCCACTCAAACAAGACCGATGATGAGGGGAGGTTCTGTCATGATTTCTCCATTGCTTATGACCTCACTCAGATTGTTCAGGAACCCACCCGTGTGCCCGACAATGACGGCCAGTATGCGAGTCTACTAGAACTTTTTCTCACAACTTGCCCTGAACTATGTTCAGTTTCTGTTCTGTCGCCTCTTGGATCTTCCGACCACTCTGTTGTATCAATTAAGATAAAAATGAAATGTAATAAGTCCCCAGACGTACCTCTCCATCGTACAGTATATCGATACACTAAGGCTGACTGGGATAGCTTCGGTACATTTATATCTGATCTACCTCTGCATTTCATGTTTAAAAAGGATGTGTCCTCTATAGTATTAGACCTGACAGAATAGTTAATTGTAGGTATTGATCGTTTCATACCCTCGAAAAAGTTTCAGCAAAAACCTAACAGCCAGCCATGGTTCTCTCCAGAATGTGCTGCTGCCATTGTGCACAGAAATCACTTTTTCCACTGTTTCCAACGTAATAGATGTATGGAAACTAAAGCCTGCCAGCAACCATTGTAAGAAAGTAATAAAGAATGCAAGAGAGTTGTATGCTCAATCCGTCAAGTCCAAAGTAGCTGAGCAGTGGCTTGGTTCCCACCAGTTTTGGCAAATAGCAAACAGAATCCTGAACAGAAGCGTGTGCTCCATCCCAACTATTATCAATGGACCTGAGGTAATCTCGTCAGCATCAGACAAAGCCAAACTCTTTGTCAAGAACTTTGCAGCTTATTCTACCTTTTGCGATCAAGGCCGTCAACCCCCTATATTTCCTCCTGTATCAGAAAACACGCTATGTGATATATGTATATCTGTACGTGATGTTGCCAAGCTAATCAAAAACCTTGATTCCAGTAAAGCAACTGGCCCTGACGGTATTCCAATTATAGTTCTCAAAAAACTTCAACCTGAACTAGCGCCCATACTTACAAAACTGTTTAAACGTTGTCTTAAGGAGAATAGTTTCTCATCTCCCTGGAAAATTTCATCAGTATGCCCTGTATTTAAGAATTCAGGTGATCGCTCATCCCCCTCTCAGTACAGGCCAATAAGTCTCCTGTGCGTCATGAGCAAGTTGCTGGAGTCTGCGTTAAATACAGAAGTAATCGACCATCTCAACAAAAATAACCTTCTTAGTGACACTCAATATGGTTTCCGTTCTGCTAGATCTACAGCAGATGTGCTTACAGTTATATCTCATAGGATTAGCAAATCTCTCGACGGAGGCAACCTTTCTAGGGCAATTGCTCTTGACATATCTAAGGCCTTTGATAGGATATGGCATAAAGGTTTACTTCATAAGATCTCTAGCTATGGTATTGCTGGAAATGTCTTCTCAATTATTAAATCATTTCTTTCTGATAGGTTCATAAGAGTAGTAGTTGAGGGGCAAAAATCAGAAGCTCACAATATTAATGCCGGTGTCCCTCAGGGATCCATCCTGGGCCCAACTCTTTTCCTGATCTATATTAATGATCTTCCAAATCACATCCTTACATCATTTGTAGACATCTATGCTGACGACACTACCATTTATGGTAGCACATCTAAGACAGTAAACGACCAAGTTCTCTCCAATTCTCTCTCCTCTGATCTTGAGCACGTAGTACAATGGGGTAAGGAGTGGCTGGTTACTTTTAATGCATCTAAAACCAAGCTTCTCTCTTTACATCATCAACATTCTGATCCACATCTGGCATCAATTGAAATGAATGGCTCTCGTCTTCAGGAGGCCTCAAGTTTTGACAAGCTTCTTGGCTTGACCATTACTCCTGATCTTAAATGGAACACGTACATCAAATCTGTTGCCAAGGCCGCTGGAAAAATGGTGGGATCTTTCTATCGATCCGGTATATATCTCACTGCTGATGCTATTCTCTATCTATATAAGAGCCAGGTACGTCCAAGGATGGAACACTGTTGCCACATCTGGGCAGGAACTGCTAGAAAGGACTTGGCCTGCCTTGATAGAGTTCAAAATAGACTTCGTAGCCTCGTAGGAGATGTCCTTTTCTCTTCCTTGCACTCTCTATCTCACAGAAGAGATGTTGCGAGTTTGTCTCTGATGTATCGTTATTTTCATGGAAAGTGTTCGACTGAGCTTCAATCTATGGTCCCCCCTCGCCAAACTTTCACAAGAAACACTCGTCTAGCTGAAAATACTATCAATAATTCCCCTCACTCTTTATCTGTGCCTAAACCTAAACGTAGATTCCATGAACAAAGCTTCTTTCTTAGAACTGCACGCCTGTGGAATTGTCTTCTGTTTTCCTGCTTTCCGGCTGACTACAGTATGGTTGTGTTCAAGTCTAACGTAAATAAGTTCTTGATGAGCCGTTCCATATAAGTTATCAAATTTACCAAATTTTCCTTACTAATAATTACTATATTGTTCAATTTCTACTGTACACTCTTTAACCCTTATCCTTGAGTGGCCTCTTGGCCTTGATAATGTGGTGATGCCTATGTAAAAAAAAAATTTAAAAAAAAAAAAAAATGGCTGCACAAATTGAATTTTTTAAAAGAAGGTTCGATCACAATGGTTCCTTTGAGTTAGGCGGGCACTTAGAGATTTGAGATCACTTCCATAAAAGCTTCTTTGCATGGGCTTCCAAACTGTGGAACACATTGTTGATGAGTTGCTTCCCTGTTGATACAACTCGGTGGTCTTCAAATCTTATATCAACAAATTCTTGCTATCCAGTAATCAAATGCATCTCATTAATGTTAGTACTTCCATAGTGCTCCTCATATTTTTGATTAGCATTCATTTCAACCTCATTAACTTTTATCATTGAGTAACCTCAAAAGTAACCTCAAAAGTAAAAAGAAAATCTGACCCTTTGTAATGCAGAAGCAATAACATTCAAGCATAGTATATAATTAAAACGCTGAAATTCTTCTTTAAAAGCCGCTCTTAAGGTGGCCTTTGTGCTAGCATACATAAGCTATAGATATGAACACATTGCAGACATTTAATGTCAAGGATTATCTCTTTAAGAAGAACTATGATGAAAGTACATTTTATGAATAAAAGCCAATGAAAAACCAGCCAAACATTGAAGTTGATGGATAGCTGAGCCAAGGGATGATGGAGGGGATGGAGGGGGTTAGCTAACTAATGAAATTGCAAATTAACTGGTACTGCCGTCTGCAGAGAACCCTATCCATCCGAGAAGAGATTTCCGTTATTCCTTAGAATCATTGAAACCCGATGCCAAAAGTAATTTTATGTTAAGTTGATATAACACCTTGGAAGGAAAGAAATTAATCCAGAGTAAGGCACAGAGAGAGAGGGAGAGGGAAAGAGAGAAAGAAGGGGAAGAGAGAGAAGGGGAGAGATCAATACATTGAAGTTTCTTCGTATTGGAAAGAAAACAAAGTCGTTGATTAAGATTGGGACTTTGGTGGTGCCATATGTTGGACAGATGAAGAAAGTTGCCAATTTACACGCTTCCAATTTATCAACTTCTCTACTTCTAAAGCAGTAACCGTTGAACCAATTTGTAGCACAGTTACTTTCGAGGGGTTAGTAATTTGGTAGTAATTTGCTAAAGTCATAAAAAAACGTTTTTCTAGTGAGTAGGCATCTCCAAACCGTTTAGTACATATTAACTGCAACGTCATTATTTCGTGTGTTTACTATAGGCTGGATCAATTTCTATGGAAGAGCATTATTGCTACAATTTTTGCTATCGGATTTTCATATTTAAATTTAGATTATATTGATTTAGAAAAATTAATAATTGAATATGTATGTATTTATTATGTACGTAATTTCTCATATATTACGAAAAACAACTAGTCTGTGTTAATGATTTGAAGATACAAGAAAAAAGGCCACAAAGAAATCAAAATTTATACATTAAATGATAAACTTATAAGACTTTATGCAGAAATTTATGAATAAATAAAATTTACAATAAAAAATGGATAAAAACAATATAAGACTTACCTTTTGTAAAACAAAGATTCTTATTAACGAACTACACAGATGAGAAACTTAATTTCAATGTTTTCTGTTGATACTTATGTATCTGAAGATAATGTTGCTTACAGGCCTCCGTACGTTTTTGGAAAAAAGACGCAAAATTAATTATCATTATCATTTTAATTAATCAAATCCAAAACCCTTTTTAGTCGATTTTGCTTTTGCAATTTTATTATCTCAAGTCATCTATTCTATGAATGTATTTTTTATTACTGGAAACTTGTTATGAAAAATATCTTTGCTTAAACTTCAATATCGTGTCAAGCTGGCTTATGGTTATCGTATTTGACTCACTGTCTTTAGATTTTGGTTTCGATCTCAGCTCGAGTATTTTTTTTTTACTTACCAGAAACGAATAATTTAGAAAAAACAATACGCTGCATGTACATGTCTCAGTTTCTATATGAATTAAAATATAATATCAATGCCTATTTTATGACCGGGCAACGGCAGGCGGCTTGCTAGTATTATATAATACAACTTCTTATTCCAGTAGCTTCTCCCCAAGAACTGTAGACTTGTTTAACTCTCTTCCAACTGATTGCTGTGCTCTTACCAATAAGCATCTCCTGTCTTTGCAATGATAATTTTTTGTACGTTTTAGATCCTTACATCAATGACTTCACGCTTTGTCTGGAGCAATTTCCACGAAAAAAATTAAATAAATACTGAGTCCGTTAACAGTGAGAAGTAGAATCCCGAGGTTTGTGGCGATTTTTATTGATTAAGTCAATTTTATGATTAACCTAGAGTATTTCTTCTCTGAAAAGTTTTAACGCTTTCTTTTCATAAATAGAAGTTTTTATCTCTATTTGCACTTTGTATAATTCTGGCCCTTCTTATCTTCTAATGAGAAGCATTTAGCTTCGAAATGCCATCGCCTAAAGAGGTTTCTTTTTTTCCTGATTTTCTCCTTTAACTTTTCCTTATTGTTGATATAATAAAGTTATATATAACTTTTAGTCTTCATATTTCATTTAATATATATATATATATATATATATATATACGCACACACACACACACACACACATATATATATATATATATATATATATAAATATATATATATATATATACAAATTATTACAAAGACAGTTGAGATTTTTGTGTTTCAAATATCAATACATATGCATATGTATTGATATTTGAAACAGAACAAAATTGTCTATTATAAAATATCGATGTTTCAAACTTCTAATGCTGCTTTGTATGTCTTCGGGTGCTAGACATTGCTGAAGGAAACAGAAAAGTAAACTATTGGCCATAGAGACACAGACGTTGCATCAAATTCCTGGTCTAACCAGACTTAACCAAAGTTATTCTTATTTCAGAGGAAATGCGAGACAATCGTGTGCACTTTTATGGACGTGTAATACATACGATTGATGATACCATTGCAAAAATAAACTTCAGCATGAAGAAGCCAAGGAAAAGTCAGAGGGAATTGCCGAAACAAAGTTGTTGGATACGTTACAAGAAGATCTAAGGACAGTCGGACTTCATCATCACTAATTCTTTGACCATGTATTATATTTACTTCGTTCCTCTAAGAGGCTTGACACAAACGCCTGAAAGTATCTTGTACCTCTATAAGGCTACCATTCGCCCATGTATGGAGTATTGTTGTCACATTTAGGCTGGTCCATCAGCTACTTGTCTCTCACTCCTGGACAGGGTTCAAAAGAGAGTCGTCAACCTGATTCTGAACTGTCATCTAGGCTTCAGCCTCTGTCTTATTGACGAAATGTTGCATCCCTCTGCCTGTTCTACAAGTACTTTAATGGTGAATGCTCTGACGAGCTACAAGCACTCGTACCTCCTCGACATGAATACCCCCGCAAACCCGAAAAGCGGCTATATCCCACCCATTCACAGTGGAGATTCCTAGGTTTAAGAAAGCCGTCTACACCAATAGTTTCTTCCCCAGAACTGCTAGACCTTGGAACTCCCTTCTGGAATTCTGCTTTCCCGACTGTACTGACATGCAGAAGTTCAAGTGTAATGTGAACAGACATCTTGCTACTCATCTCCCTTTATAATACCCCTGCAACTTATGTCCCTGATAGTAGCCCCCTATTTCAAAGTGGCACTGTACCTTGTTTGGGGTGAAAATTGAATAAAAAAAACAAAACCCAAAACAAAACAAAGCCAGGTGTGGTTTTTGAAACGCCAGCAAACTCCAATAAGCGGATTCTGGCCTACAGAAAATGCCTGAGTAACCCCGTCCAAATTCCTCAAAATGGGTGCCTCAGACGATTAACAATAAACTAATCCCTTCTATGAGAAAAGGTAAACCTGGGAAGGTGGACCTCTTAGGACTGAATGGAATGATACCTTAGCCCAACAGTAAAAAAAAACTCACTGTTGAGGATGGATCCACGTTTGATGGGAGCACCTTAAGATGTTTTTTTGTTGTTCTTTTACCAGAATGTCACATTTATCAAGACCTAAAGGCCACTCGAGGATAAAGGTGAAATGATTGTCAGGTGAGACAACACCGTAATGATTAATTATAATGGTGATGCTTGAGTAGAATTTGATTATTTAAAAGGGCAGATCAACAAGAATTTGTTCACATTGGATTTGAAAAGGAAATGTTCTAGTCAGCTAGGAAGCAACTCCAGAATTGTGTTACATAGACGGCCAGTTCTAGGAAAGAAACCTTGGCCCATGGAAGTTTTGTTTAGCTTTAGGTAGCAAAAGAGAGAAAGGAAAATTACTGGCAGCGATTGTAGCTAGACACGTTTTATTGTGAATGTTTTGTGGGAGGCACCATAAATTAAAGTTCAGTCGAACAGAGTGGAGAGTGAAATCCAGTGAGGATCTTCTATTGTAAGATAAACACAGAAGAAAATGACAAATCAATTTTTGAAACTTTAAACACGTATGAATTGGTTTTTCTGGAGTGTCCATTTACTTTTGTCATTTCTGTATATATATATATATATATATATATATATATATATATATATATATATATATATATATATATATATATATATATGTGTGTGTGTGTGTGTGTGTGTGTGTGTGTGCTTGTATGCATGTGTGTGTTGGGAGAAATGCATAACTCTCGGTGGTTCCTTTGTAGAGAAAGACTAATAACTGTGCCAAGTTTCGTTACTCTACTCCTATGGGAAGTGGGTCAGGGGCATTACTTATTGCACGCCCCTCGTATCGTTTCCTCCCTTTAAAACATTCACGATAAATATTCGTCAATTTAAACCATTGTCAACAAGTTCCCTTACTCTCTATCTGTACCTAAAACTAAGTACTAACTCCCTTGTAAATATATATATATATATATATATATATATATATATATATATATATATATATATATATGTGTGTGTGTGTGTGTGTGTGTGTGTGTGTGTGTGTGTTTGTATGCATGTGTGTGTGCCTGTGTTAATTCCTGTTTGTTTCTCTTACGATCCGTCTTTTCATTTGCCAGATCAGGGTTCGAACGTTCTGTTTGAGGGAAAAAAGAAATTTGCCATAACCGCAAACGTTTTCAACTAATATGTGTCGTTTTCAGGCGTGTGATGAATTAAAAAAAAAAATTGCGTTTAGTGAAGTTATTGAGAAAGTCGATAAAAATCATTTAAAAGCATTTAAGTGTTCCCTCTCCCCCTCCTTCCGCCGGATTGATATATTTTTGAATTCGCTTTTGGGAGCGTTGTGTGCTACTAGCTGTTGATAGATAAAGCTGTTGGGGAAAACAGGTGACATGCAAGCCGGCGGGAAATACTAGTCCTAGTCATGCTGATATGCGAATTGTTTTTGGAGATCCATTCTCCCAAAGGACATTTGAAAACATACGCGGAATTACTAGTTTTTGGTAAATTGTCATTGGACATCGGATTATATATATATATATATATATATATATATATATATATATATGAGCAAACAGTTAATAAAACATGTTAAAAAACACTTTGAAAAAGAGTTAAAAACATATTTAATCTGAAAAGGAAACACTTGATAAGTGGATAGTCCTTAATCTCCGGAGTTTCGAACAAATACTTTCCTTCTCATCAGAGGGTAGGAATTAGAAAAATGCGGGATCGGATTTTGCATACAAAAGTATTTGATGAAACAACAAGTAAGTCAAAGATCTTACTTGATAACAAAAAGTGGAGTAGAGGGTATATGGTGAAGAAAAAGGTGATTACACGTGAATGGATAGTCTGGTGAAAGGTAAATAATCCAAAGACGGTATAATCCAAAAATATAACTCCAAGAAAGTCAATTGAGTTTCCATTTGCACAAGTAAAATCCAAGGAAATCACGTAATTGAAAGATGGTCCAAAATAACAATCTTATATATATATATATATATATATATATATATATATATATATATATATATATATATATATATATATATAAAAGATTATTGAATTTAAAAAAAAAATTTTTATTAGCGATTAATTTCTTTCTTTTTATTCGCCCCCAGAGCGTTTATATTATAAGAAAGGAATTATTCCACATTTTAGGACGTATTTACTTTTTTTTATTTTATTTTAAATATTAATTATTAATTATTGATTAATAATTACTACATGCATAAAAGTAAATATATAAGTGTCTATGTATGCATGTATGTATAATTATATATCTATATAATTGTGGAAATAAGCATGCAAATCATTTGTTTTGTTTTTTCGCATAATTTATCTTTTTGAAGATAAAATTATGCGGAAAAACAAAACAAATGTAATTACATCGAAAGTATTATATAAAACGTTTAAGATTTCCATAATATATTTACTTATTTGTTTTTTTTTTAATTATTTAAAGTCTCTTGGATATTTATCCACTTCACTTAGAATGCATACGCAAACACATACATACATACATACATACATACATACATACATACATACACGTGTGTGTGTGTGTGTGTGTGTGTATGTATGTGTGTGTGTGTGTGTGTGTGTGTGTGTGTGTGTGTGTGTGTGTGTGTGTGTGTAAATAAGATATTAATCAAATGATCTTACCAACAAGAAAAGTAGGAATAGAAACAAAAAATCCCGTAACAGCAATGAATCGACTACTTGAACATTCTCTCAGGAACTTGAACGCTCTGAAAAAAAAAAAAGAAAAAAAAAGAAATATATATATAAAATAACATTATCTAACTGTAAAAACAGAAAAAGAACAAGCAATATTTTTATCATGATTTTTTTTTTCTAATAACATTAATACTGATCAACAGTTCAAGAATTTATGATGTAGAATTACACCAACCATAGTAATATAAATTTTTTAAATTTCTTATTTATATACTAGCGGGGCAACTAGCGGGAGTTCCTGGCGGTGCCCGGGTGTGGAGATGTGTATGTGTGTATGTGTGTGTGTGGGGGGGGGGTTTAAAATAACTGTAGGAAGTCCGGGTGGAGAGGAGTGTTAAAAAAAGGGTAGTAGGGGGGTACTCGGCATTGCTCGGGTGTGTGTAGGTGGTGTAGTAAGGAACCCCGGGTGGAGAGAGGTGTTAAAAAAGTGGTAGTAGCAGGGAGGGGGAGATGGAATCAAAACAGCGGTTGGTAGCCCATATGCAGAGAGGTGGTAAATAAAAATAGTAGTAGGCAGGCAGGCTCGAACCCATGACGCAAAGGCGGAAAAGAAAGTGAAAGAATAGTTTATGACGCGACCGGAATTCGTAACGTTGGAATTAAGTAAAGGCAATCCAACCGATACGATGACTTGCAAAAATGACTTGCAAAAAAATCTACCCCTCCTTGTACAACACTGGCCAGTTTAGGTTGAAGGAATTAATGTTTCTGGCCAATTTTTCGATATTTGTCGTCCGAGACGTCGAGCTTCAAAATAATACCAATCTTGTTAGGATCTGTTTCCTCTGTTGAAAGTTTTTTGCAAGACATATAAACATATAAACATACATACATACATACATTGAAATAGGCAGGTGAGATTTATATTATAGACTAGCCTGGGTGCCCAGCGTTGCCCGGGTGTTTGAAGGTGTGTGTTGAGCAAAAAAACTGGTAGTAGGCAGGCAGGCTCGAACCCATGACATAGAGGCAGAAAAGAAAGTGAAAGAAAACCTGACGTCTTACCCAGTTCCACGATGTGACCGGAAGGTCGGAACATTAAAATTAGGCAAAGTAAATCTAGCCGACACGATGACTTGCAAAAATGGCTTGCAAAATATCGATCCCTCCCTGTAGAAAACTGCCCAGTTGAGGGTGAAGGAATTAATTCTTTTAGCCAATTTTTCGATATTTGTCATCCGAAAAATGCAACAATATTCTGGCAACTCCTGTGATGGTACTAAAACAAGTGTTTCAACGAATTGTCTTCCTAATAATCCATTACAATGACGTGTAAAGGCGTAACCACATTCTAGATCGGGAACAGCTTGCCCCCTCCCCTTATACTTTCTTAACCAGAGTTTGCATTTTTAGCACCATTCCCTAGTCCTCGAATAATCTCTATATATAAAAGGCAAAATGTGTGTTACTATGTGTGTGTGTGTGTGTGTGTGTGTGTGTGTGTGTGTGTGTGTACATTTTTTGTATATATCCGGCAAAGGCTTTTGGAGTGGGGGTGGGGCGCTCGTGACGGTAACTCTTTCTTAGAACATTTTATATGCTACATAGATTATAATATCTACGATTTACGAAACGAGGTCACTGTATCTTTAATTTGGGCGACTTTTGCATGCTATTTTCACAATATTTTTTACTCCACATGTTTTTTGGCTTTTCATTATAAAAGCGAAACTGAACCCATAGCAGATCAAACCCTTGGCATTCAACCAGGGACGTCCAGAAAAGTAATGCGGGGAATCAGACAATTGTTATTCATTTGGACACTCTAACATTCTTGTGGAGAAACATTCATTCAAACATTCCAACATCTTGTGGGGAAACAAACAACATATGCAGAAACTAGCTTACAGCCAAAGTTAAGTGCGTTTCATTCTCCTATGGCGTGATGTTTGACCTCATTAAAATTACACACCTGTCACATAATGTTTTAATTGTTTGATTTTTTAATAGTTTAATTTCACCTACTCTCAGCTTTCTGCCCGTGTAGTGTGGCGGTAAGTTATCAGGCTATTGGTCTCAAGGGTTCTGGTTCGAGTCTACCTACCTAGCAGAACGTTTTCTTTCCTTTTACACTTCCAAACACCCAGGCAACGCCGGGTACCCCCGCTAGTCTAATATATAAAAGCAAAATGGCCGCGTGCGTTTGTGTATATCCATGAAAGGCTTTTTGTGTCTGGCTTCTCGCGTCAGTTAGATTTCAGGAGAAGTTTTCTTACACTTCCTAGATCATAATATTTTGATCGAGTTTTAAAAATTTCCTCGTTTCGAGTGTTTTGTCTTTTTCGTATAAATAAAGCGAAACGAAAACGACTGGAACCTGGTAGTATCTGTTCTGTAATTGGTCCTTCGTCAATGTGGGGGGAAAACCTTTCACAATGAGACAATTAATATTTATTTAGATACTGTCTGAGTGCTCCTCTTTTTGGGGGAGCTGCTTTTCCTCCACATTAAAAACGACCTTCATGGGAGGTTAAAAAGCAACACCATTTCTGCAAGTCATCTTTTTTTAAATTTGAATGCTTTACACTTCCGGTAACCTTGTGGAGTAGAGGTAAGACATCAGGTTTCATTCACTTTCTTTTCTGCGTTTGCATGATGGGTTCGAGCCTGCCTGCCTGCCTACTACCACTTTTTTTTCTGTGCCCAACACACACCTCCAAACACCCGGGAAACGCCTGGCACCCCCTCTAGTCTATAATATAAATCTCATCTGTCTGTTTAAATGCATGTATGTATGTTTGTATGTATGTATGTTTGTATGCCATCTTAAAACTTTCAACAAAAGCGATACGTTTTCACCAGATCAGTATCGTTTTGAAGACAACAAATATCAAAAAATTGGCCCAAAACATTAATTATTTCACCCTCAACTGGGCACTTTTCTACAAGGATGGGTCGCTTTTTTCGCCGATATTTTCGAAATTCATCCCCTCTTTTCGATTGACTAGCCTTAATTTAAAACTTCGCCACTTCCGGTTTGGCGATAGATACAACAGCAAAGACATCACTTTTTTTTTCTCACCTTCTGGTCCTTCACAGTACGGGTTCGAGCCAACTTGCCTACTACCACATTTTTATTTTGCTCAACAAAAACCTCCAAACACCCGGGCAACGCCGGACACCCAGGCTAGTATATTATACAAGTTTCTTTACCATTAAAAAAAATTATTACAAAGACAATTGAAATTTATTAACCAGATTTGTTTTGCTTTAACCAATGCTTATTAGTTTTTATTAACAATAAGACCTTATATTTGCAAAGGACACTGCCTATTAAATGACTCCTCCTCAAGAGAAGGCTCAATATGCATCCTGGTTTATTGGGACAAAATCGGATGTGCTGCCTGAACAATATACTACAGAGAAAGATGAGAATAATACATTACGTCCTTCAATACCTGAATGGCACAAAAAATTTATGGAAATAGGGTCAGTGTTGGATAAAAAGAAGAGGGAGCAATCTGCAGAACACATTGAGTACCGTCTTAATAGTGTATATATACAGAAGTGTATTAGATGAGTTAAAAAACATTTAATTAAAACAAAGGTAAGTTGGTAATTAACATTAATTAAAACAAAAGTAATGCAATTGTCATCTTCATAATAAACTGTTTAAATTATAAAGAGATATTATGAACACCCGAATGCTCCCTATCTTAGGTTGAGCATATTGGGAAGTGATATACAAATTACCATTTGAAAAAAAAGTGTAAACGAATTGAGCTTAAGTATTTGGACATTGTCAAAACATTGTGAATTCACTGCCCACAAAGCGGCAGCCATATAACGCAACAGTTAGATGCTCCAACTGTCGATTGGGCAATCGGATTTCGAACTTGGCTTGAGGTAGTTGCTTGTCTAGCCGCACTGATGAGCTGTGAAACAGCGAAACAGTACTGTATGTGGATGACTATATATATATATTATACTAGCAGGAAGATCCGACGTTGTCAAGGATTAAATGAGGATCAACATATGTTTCACCCTCCCACACTTTTATTGCCATCAAAATCGGTGAAATCGCCTATTTTTAATCAAATAGATTAATTGCCTGCTTTAGTTAGGGACTTTCTCCACAGTGTGCAGGGATGAAAGTTTCACATACCTCCCTGCAGTGACTTTGTCCACAATAAATTGTAGTCGACATTGCACTGTAAAGAATCTGCTGTAGCGTTTATAACAATAATTTGTAAATAATGGCTTCACTTAAAGTTTGAAATGCAAAAATCAACTACTATGAGTCAATTGTGCTTTAATCAGAAACATTCATTTCGCACACATTAATATTAAAAGAAAATCCTAAAATTAACTAATTTCTTATCAAAGAAGCAACCGTTAATTTTAGGATTTGCTTTTTATATAATCACTTGAATTAAAGTTAAACTTTACAAAAGTCAAGTACAATTGTGCTCTAAAAAGAAACATTTATTTCGAAAGTGCCCCTGTCTTATAAAAAATTCTACAGTTGATTTTATAGGCTGGGCCTCTTTGCTTGTGTAGTGATAAAACTTCTCAAATGCACTTGTGATGTTAGCTTGTATAAAAGTGTTAACTTTGGTCAAAATCGAACTTCCTTATTTAATCGGATTTTTAAATTATCGATTTTCAATAGTTATTAGATGCATTCTGATAACAAAACTTACATAAGAACATTCCCAGACACATCATGTACATGTATGTAAAATGCCAAAAAATCGGTCCAGACATTTTGGAATCCATAAGGAACTCACACACACACACACACACACACACACACACACACACACACACACACACACACACACACACACACACACTCTCTCTCTCTCTCTCTCTCTTTCTCTCTCTCTCTCTCTCTCTCACACACACACACACACACAAAGTTCCTTTTATATAATAGTAAATATATACAGTGTATCACAAAGTGTGTACACCCTTCATATTTCTGCAGATATTTAAGTATATCTCTTCATGGAGTAACACTGAGAAAATTGACACTTTGACAAAATAAAAAATAGTTTATGTTGCAGCTTATATAACAAAGTTAATTTATTTTCCCTGCACAATAACTCAAAATAAAACCATAAAAACTAAACCCTTGCCAACAAAAGTGAGTATACGCTTTAGGGAAAGTCTTCAATATTAGCAGACAGCATTTCAATTGCCAATATTTTGTGTCATTATCCAGAACTGCCTTTATTCTCTTGAACATGGAATTTACCAAAGCTTCACAGGTAGCCATTGAAATGCTCTTCCACTCCTTCATGACGACATCGCAGCGCTGGCGGATATTTGAGAATTTATGCACCTTTTGCTTGAGGATCCTCCAAAGATGTTTTATTGGGTTCAAGTCTGGAGACATACTTGGCTAGTCCTTCACATTTACCCTCAGCTTTTTCAGTAAAGCAGTGGTTGTCTTGGAGGTGTGTTTTGGGATCATTGTCATGCTGGAACACTGCCCTGCAACCCAGTTTCTGGAAGGAGGGGATCATGCTCTGCTGCAGTATTTCATAGTACATGATGAAGTTCATGTTTCCATCAATGAAATGTAACTCTCCAACGCCTGTAGCACTCATGTAGCCCCAGACCATAACACTTCCACCACCATACTTGACTGTATGCATGACACTTATTTTTGTACTCTTCATCTAGTCACTATCACACATGCCTAAAGCCATCAGAACCAAACAAATTAATTTTCATCTCATCAGACTATAGGACATGATTCCAGTAATTCATGTGTTTTGTTGACATGTCTTCAGTAAACTGTTTGCGGGCTTCTTGTGTATGGTCTTCAGTAGAGTGCAGTGTATGATCTGAGAACTAAGAGGCTGACCTCTCGCCTCTTCAATCTCTGCAGCAATTCCAACAGCACTCCTACGTCGATCTTTTAAGAAAGCATTTGGATATGAAGCTTAGTATGTTAGCTCAGCTTTTTTTAATAAAAAACCTGACGAGTGTTCTGAGTGGACCCTGCTCTTTTAAAACACTGGATGATCTTAGCCACTGTGCTGCAGCTCAGTTTCAGGGTGTTGGCACTCTTCTTGTAGCCTTGTCCATCTTCATGTATCGCAACAATATCAAGATTTTAAGATGCTCAAAAAGTTCTTTGCTATGTGGTGCCATATTGGAACTTTCAGTGACTGGTAAAAGAGAATATGAGAGATGCACTACAAATTTGAATACACCTGTCCCTTATGCACATATGGATCTAATAACACTAATGAGTCACATGATATTTTGGAGGGAAAATGACAACAGTACTCAATTTGGACATTTAGGTGTGTAGCTGCTTAGGGGTGTATTTAATTTTGTAGGCAGGGGTTCAGCTTTTAATGGTTATATTTTGGGTCATTTTGAGAGGAAAATAAATTAACTATATCATATAAGTTGCACACAGACTACTTTTCGTTGTGTCAAAGTGTCATTTTGTCAGTGTTGTCCTATAAAGAGATTTACTTAAATATCTACAGAAATGTGAGGAGTGTACTCACTTTTGTGATACACTGTATGTATATATATATATATATATATGTGTGTGTGTGTGTGTGTGTGTGTGTGTGTGTGTGAGTGTGTGTGTGTGTGTGTGTATTTTTGAATGCTTTATTATTTTCTCAAAAAAGAGTATACACAAAAGTATTAAAGCTGCTTCAAGGCAAAGTTTACGCTAAGTTATATAATGCAACATAACATTTTTTTTCAAAGCATTGACTATCATTAAAATAGAATTTGATAATTACTAAGAAAATAAACAATCAAGACAAAACAAAACTCACAATAATAGATACATTATGAAGCATCTTGGTGAGATCCAAGGTTTTGAAAAAAATAAACTTACATTGTATGATTTAAAATAAACATTGCCTTGAAACAGCTGTAGACAACTGTAATACATTTATGTACACTCTTTATTTAAAACACAATTTGAAAATTATTTAAATCGTAAAAACTACATGCATATACGCAATCCTACCTTACTGAATATTAAACTATCACGTGCAAGTTATAACTATTGACAAACAAAAAGAGCCTATCAGACATGTGCACATGGTGTAATGATATGTGGAAATAAAACCTGAATACGTTGCATGGAGAGAAATAGATGAAAAGGATATAATTTATTTGAATTCTAACGGATATGTTTCATTAGATATTATTGTTTTTATACTAAGTGCGTTATATAGAACCTGTGTTCTTCAGCAAGATTGTTCAAGAGAGATGTTAAACTGGTATGTACTTGTACCTATCTAGGATACATTCTCGACAATCCACTATTTCAGTGGCCTTTTATCTGTTGGGTTGAGGTATTTGTTCTGGGTAGTCCTACCTTCTTTGGGGAGGAATTACTTTATTGCTAACTACCTGAGGCGCCCCAAGGGAATACCGACAGGACTGCACAGGAAATATTTATGAGGCCGGAATGCCCCCCTTCTTTAGGGGCGCTGTGTGGGTTTTCCCCACCTTCTGGTGTTGTGTCACATCTTCCTGCGATGGGTAGGAACTAAATACTGGTCCTAATGGTCTTGTAAATTAGAGGCCAGCTACTAAGCTGCAATTACAATGAACAGTCTTCAGTTATTTGTTGTGATCTGTACACTACCAACGAGGCACTAGCTGGTGATGACCGAACGATTTCAGAAGACAATTTCAAAAAGTAATTTAAAATAGTTTCTTTTAAATAGTAGGATTACACACACACACACACACACACACACACACACACACACACATATATATATATATATATATATATATATATATATATATATATATATATATATATATATATATATATATATATATAATAAAAATTACAATTAAATTTACCAAAATGATCCAAGATGGTAAAATTAAAGTATATTATAAATATTAAAGAATTAATATTTATAAAGTTATATCAGCCAGATGTAAAAGCTCGATAAAACCAAATAGGAGATAGAGCTTATAATACTTTTGCATGCAAAATCCGATCTCGCATTTTGCTAATTCCTACCCTCTGATGAGAAGGAAAGTATTTCTTTGAAACTCCGCAGATTAAGGACTATCCACTTATCTAGTGTTTCCTTTTCAGATTAAATATGTTTTTAACTCATTTCAAAGTGTTTTTTTAACATGTTTTATTAACTGTTTGCTCGTATATATATATATATATATATATATATATATATATATATATATATATATATATAAATATATTAGATTAGATTAGATTATTATTATTATTATTATTATTATTATTATAATGATCTAATATAACATGTGCAACCTAGTGAGTGCAACCTTGACATGGTTAAGGGGCTTGCGTGTTTCTAGGACCCGGATATGCTGGCAGGAGATTCGTCTCCTGGTAGGGTCACCCAAGTCAGACAGGTTGAAGGGTAGAGATCAGACTAAGATCACTCACTAGTCATCCAGGTTGGGGGTTAGAATAGGTCCAACAATCCAATTCTGTAAAAGAAAGAAAGTTACAGAGAGTGCAACGACATCATTTGTGGACTTCTTGGTTCGGGAAGGGTTCTCTCTTGTAGAGTTCATAATGCGAGCGAGTGAAAGCCTCTGGAAAGCCAGTGCGCCGACAACCAGGGCTATCAGAATGACATGGGCTGAACTGAAAAGGACTAGCCAGAAATAGGTCCATTGGAGGAGCGTCCTTGCGGCCCTATGTTCCCCAAGGAATCAAGAGGCCTAATCTAATCATTATTATTTTACTAGACTTATTAGTTCATTTAAAACTGGCAACATTATAACCTATTCGTTTAGCATGAGCGCCTACTTCTAAATTGATATTTGAGTAGGGTTTAATTGGTGATCATTTTTGCATTAAATGCAAATCCCTATTAATCCCCATTTATCCTTACCTTTCATCGAATGGATACCATAATACTTAGTTCGCTACACCTTATCATAGCAAAGGTCCACACAAAATTTCAACCAGAGCGGCTCAGTAGCTTCTGAGAAAGGTGGAACATAAATAAATAGTCCCTATTAATCCCTAAGTGTGCATTGAATGGATACTATAACACTTGGTTCGCTGCACTTTATTATAATGAAGTTCGATACACAGTTTCAGTCATAACAGTCAGTAGTTTCCAAAGAAAAAATGAAATTGAAAAACAGACAGACTGACAGACAAACAGACTAAGAGAAATATAATATAGATTATAGATTACTCTTATAACTTCCACCAAATGCAATTCTCTATTTCTATAAGAGCCAGGAGGAGTACTGTTGCCACATCTCGGCAGGAGCTGCTTGAAGCACCTTATTCTGCCTTGACAGAGTTCAGAATAGACTTCATGGCCTAGTAGAAGGTTCCCTTTTCTCTTCCCCGCAACCTCTTTCCCACAGAAGAGACCTTGTGAGCCTGCCTGCTTTATCGTTATTTTCATGGCAAGTACTTGTCTGAGCTTCAATCTATGGTCCCCCCCCTAGCCAAACTTTCATGAAAAACACTATCAATAAATTCCCTTACTCTTCATCTTTAAATTATTTTTATATTAAGCCTAAACATAGATCCCACGAAGAAAGATTCTTTCGTAGAACTGCACGCCTGTGGAACTCTTCCATTTCCCTGCTTTCCAGCTGACTACAATAAGGTCGTCTTCAAGTCTAATGTAAACAAGTTCTTGATGAGCCGTCCCTGTAAGTAATCCAATTTATCAAATTTCCACTATTAATGATTACTACGATATTATCCCACTGACTATCATACACTCATTAACCCTTATCCTCGAGGGGCCTCCTGGCCTTGATAAGTGGTGACTCCTTTGTAAAAAAAAAAATGGAGGTTATATTTTCGGTTGTATTTGACTGTCGTTCAGCCTAGCATCCATATCGCTTGCACCAGCATGAGGCTTTATGCAACTTTAGATTAGACATAAGATATCTAAGTATCATTTAAAATGGAAAAAGACACCAAAGTGGCAATCAGTCAATAAGTTTCCTCATCCGTTTCCTTATTTTTTCCCTCACCGCTGGAGATCAATCTGTTATATTCTGTAACCGTCACTTAAACTGACCTGCCACTCACTCCTCTCTGCTTTCTTAATGGCCTCAAACTGCAATGACCTTTTTCTCATTCCCACCTCATCAATCATGCTAATGTCTGCGCTCTTTCTCTCTTTTTCTCCTGCTGGACTCATTGCCAATTCTGTCCAAGGAATCCAATTCCAAAACCCTTTCACACGCTTTGCCCACGTCTTCCCTTTGTAAACATGTCACTCACGTTTTTACTTTCATCTTTGAGAACAATGATCCAATTGGTCAGTGTAGAAAATCGACTGAATGTCAGTAATTACAGATTTTAATACTGCTCTATCAATCTTTTGCTGATAAGTTCAACACATTTTGCAATTTCTCAGTGTCATGATGTATGAAATTGAAACCTGACTGGTTAGGGTTGACGATATGCGTTGCATGGAGAGAAAAGATATCTATAAACTCACACTACACATCGATTGTAATGAATATGTAATGCGAGTTTTAAAGAGGAGCTTAGTTCTGATGACCTCAGGGGAATATTAAATCTGGACAGTGTAGGGAGATATGTGCAGAAGAGGAGACTTTGATGGAAAGGCAATGTTAAAAAACCAAATAAGAGTTCTTGGGTTAATAAATGTAGAGCGATTGAGTGGATAACGTCATTTTGTAAAGAAAGACTAAGGAAAGCATAGAAGAAAGTGATAAAAATGGACTTGAGAGAAAGAGGGATCAATAAAGACCTGGCCGGAGATAGGGGAGTTTGGAAGTTGAGTTGTTCAAGCTGTCTGACGCATGTTAGCATGTAAAATCTTTTTTTTTTTTTTTTTTTTTTTTTACATAGGCATCACCACATTATCAAGGCCAAGAGGCCACTCAAGGATAAGGGTTAAAGAGTGTACAGTAGAAATTGGACAATATAGTAATCATTAGTAATGAAAATTTGATAAATTTGATAACTTATATGGAACGGCTCATCAAGAACTTATTTACTTTAGACTTGAACACAACCATACTGTAGTCAACCGGAAAGCAGGAAAACGGAAGACAATTCCACAGGCGTGCAGTTCTAAGAAAGAAGCTTTGTTCATGGAATCTACGATTAGGTTTAGGCACAGATAAAGAGTGGGGGGAATTATTGATAGTGTTTACAGCTAGACGAGTGTTTCTTGTGAAAGTTTGGCGAGGGGGGACCATAGATTGAAGCTCAGTCGAACACTTTTCATGAAAATAACGATACATCAGAGACAAACTCGCAACATCTCTTCTGTGAGATAGAGGTTGCAAGGAGGAGAAAAGGACATCTCCTACGAGGCTACGAAGATAATAGATATTAAATCGATGATGATGATGATGATGGTGGTGATGATGATGATGATGATGATGATGATGATGATGATGCTTGACACTATTTTAAATTTTGTACATGCAACTATTATAACGAGCAAAATATACAACCAGAGATAGTTTAGAATAGAAGAACGAGGAGGTGTAAATAATATATATATATATATATATATATATATATATATATATATATATATATATATATATATATATATATATATGCGCGTGCGTGTGTGCGTGTGTAGCAGGCCACCCAGCGTTGCTCGGTCGTAAAATATGCATAGTATTATATTTTAATTAATGCAAAATTATTATTTGTTATGGACAGAGATACTTAAATAAAAAAAATGAAATACGAAAAAATCAGAAAGAAACATGGGCATGTGGGTATTATGCTTTTTTTAAAGAGTTCACTTCTTGTAAGTAAAAAAAAAAAAATACTTGAGCTAAGATCAAAACCAAAACCTAAAGACAGTGAGCAAGTACAATAACCATCAGGCCAGCTTGACATGACCTTTAAAAAGTTTTTTTCAAACGTACTTATTCTTAAGATAAGTAATCTGCTATGTGAACGATTCACACATATGCATTTGTGAAACAATTAACAAACAGCCCCACCCCCAGTGCCAATTTTTCATTTTTGATCCTTTAGCAGCCTTTTTTCCGGATGAAAACCGATTAAAAAGTTTTCCACATGTCTGAATACCCTATATACCAAATTTTAAGTCTGTAATAAAAAATTCGTTGAGTATATAGGTTGAGAAGTTTCCTCACAAACATATTCTCACTTATATATATATATATATATATATATATATATATATATATAGTGGAAATAGTAATTAATAAAAACTGAAGAGAGTGCTCAATACTATTGTAGAGAAAATATGCGTTTTTATTTTTTATTACCGTATCTTTCTGTTAAGTTACATTATTGTTTCAGTTACCCGGCCGTTTTTTTGGCCGTCTTCCCCCCTTGTTCTCTTCCTCTCTTTCTTCCGCCCTCCTCGCACCGCCACCTGACCTCATTCACTCTTTCACTCATTCATCCCATAATAACAAACATTTCTGTAAAAGTCTGAGGAAGCTACACACGGCCAAAAAAACGGCCGGGTAGCTGAAACAATAATGTAACTTAACAGAAAGATACGGTAATAAAAAATAAAAACGTACCTTCAATGTGAGTTTTTTCTTACATTGACAATGATATTAAAAGCCTACTTTTTCTTAAAATTAATTAAAAATTATTAAAGCAAACTTCTTAATATACTCAGTCATGGATATGCAAGCAACTACATAAAGATCAACTAATTTGCACATTCCTTTGAAAAACGAAAGTTCATTAATTATTTATTCATTTTTTATAGTTTCTTATTAGAAGATTTGTTTCATTGATCTGAATTCTGTTCATGCATAGTTTTTACATGCTGTATAATTGCATAAAATTTTAAATGAAAATGTTCTATCACACGGAATAATTTATATATATATATATATATATATATATATATATATATTATTCGCGCATATTTTATTGAAGAAGATCTTCGTTCTTCTTTTTATGATCTTTCTTTCGAATTTTTCTTGTTTTCATACAAGTATTTTTTTTGTGGGATCCAAAGTTCTTATAAAGTCCCCTAGTTTACCGAACGTTTTCGGTCTCGATTAACCATCGTCAGGGTTGTTCTTCCTGTGCATCCTACTTATTGATTGATTTGTTCTCTGTCGTTTTACTGTTTTTATTACTAATTTACTATGTGTAGTTTCACCTAATTTGAAATTTTTCCTTCCTCTTCACCTTTATCGTGTTAGAATAGGTGGAGAATTCGGCTGCTGTTGTCAAAGTTTATTTTATTAATGGTTGGGTTTTTACTTTTTATTATTAATGCTTCTAGCATTGTTAGTCGTTGGTAATTATTGCAAGTTTTTAATATGTTAGTGTTATTTTTTAAAAGTTCTTTGTATTGTTTGGAGGTGGTGTTTATTATGTTATGTTCTTGTTCGAGGTGTTTGCAAATAGCACTGGAGGTGTTCTGATGACATGTGAGACGTCTTCCCAATGTAGTGCGTGTATGGCCAATATAGTTCATATTTTTCGAGTAGCAGTCCTTGAGGGGGCATTTAAACAAATAAACCGCATTGACCATACTCATTTTATCGGTTGTATCGTTATTATTCCTTACTACTAGGTTTTTCGTTAGGTATTTTTTTATAATATATTATTGGTTTTATTTTGTTGTTAGGATTTTTTATTTTTATGTATCTTTTTATAATATTTTTCATGGTGATTTCGTCCTGTTTGTGATTATAGTGCATTTGATTTTTGTAGTATAAAGGAATTAGGGTGTTTTCGTTTTGATTAACTGAAAAAAAAATTCAAATTAGGCGAAACTACACATAGTAACTTAGTAATAAAAACAGCAAAACGACAGAGAACAAATCAATCAATAAGTAGGATGGACAGGAAAAACAACCCTGACGATGGTCAATCGAGACCGAAAACGTTCGGTAAACTAGGGGACTTTATAAGAACTTTGGATCCCACAAAAAAAAAATACTTGTACGAAAACAAGCAAAATTCAAAAGAAAGATCATAAAAAGAAGAACGACGATCCTCTTCAATAAAATATGCGCGAATAATGAAATTCTGCCTAAATATACAAAACATATATATATATATATATATATATATATATATATATATATATGTATATATATATTAAAGTGACCTTGTTAGTGTGTATGCGAAAAGTTTCTATAAAACTTCTTTCTGAATATTTGGTTCTACAGACTTAAAATTTGGCATATAAGGTATTTCGACTTATAGCACACATTCGATTTGGGTTTAAGCCGGCAAAAATTGTGCTAAAAGGTCAAAATTGAAGACAAAACAGTTAACCATGGCAGGGTAAGTCGAATAAATTAGTACTCCTGCTGTTACTTTTGCGCAGGCACAAAATAAAACATTCATAGGTCAAAATCACTTAATTTTAACCTTTCATATCCACCAGAGAGATAAATAATGGCTAATGCTAGACTGCAAAACGTTCTGGTTTTAATTTTAGCAGATGCTACACAAGTCATATATTTTATTATTACTTTTGAAATCATTACTATATATTTGATAATAATCAACAGAGAATTGGATCTATAATAGGAAATAAAAAATCTGCATAAATTAAAAGATAATATTTATGCATATATATGCACCGCCAGGTGCCCTGCTAGTATATATATATTAGGTTGACAAGAAAGATCTTGCAGAATTTTTAATTTTTATTTCAAATGATGTATTTTCAAATAAGTTTTCATTATAATATCTTTACTTTATATATCATTTTAAAGACCGTTCCTCGCTCTATCTAATCGTTTAAATTACAATTGTTTTAAAACAATTAGATATTTTTTTCAGAAAATTGAGTACAAGATGGAAAAAAATGCAAATTCGAACAAGTTTCTTATTTCAATTCAAGCTAGGCCGAAAATCTACTAAAACAGCTTGCAATATTAACGAAGCATTTGGCCCAAGAACCACTACTGAACGCACAGCACAATAGTGGTTTAAAAATTTTGTGGTGGCGGTGAGAATCTTGAAGATAATGAGCATAGTGGTTGACCATCAGATGTTGACAACGATTAATTAAAAGCCTTAGTCGAAGCCAATCCACGCACAACTGTTCGAAAATTTGCTTCTAAATTAGACTTAACGTATATAATGATTTGAGGGAGAGTGGAAAGACAAAAAACTTGATAGATGGGTGACTCACGAAATGAACAACAACAAAAAATAACGCTGTTATGAAGTGTCATCTTCCCTTCTTTTACGCAACAAGAATGACTCGTTTCTCAGCCGGATTGTGACCTGTGATGAAAAATGGATTCTTTACGACAACCAGTGATGATCAGCTGAGTGGTTAGACACTAACAAAGATTCACAACACTTCTCGAAGCCAGAGTTGCACCAAAAGAAGGTCAAGCTGACTGTTTAGTGATCCTCGACTGGTCTCATCCATTACTGCTTTTTGAATGCGAGCAAAACCATTACGACAGAGAAGTACTGTCAATAAATGGATGAAATGCATCAGAAACATTGACAACAACACCCAGCATTAGTCAACAAAAAAGGCCCAATTCTCCTCTATGACAATGCTCGACCACGCGTTGCTAAGCCCACCCTGTGGAAGTTGAACGAATTGGGCTACGAAACTTTGCCTCCTCTACCAGACCTCTCACCTACCGATTACCACTTTTTCAAGCATCGTAACAATTTTCTGCATGAGTAACGCTTCAAAAACCTACGCGATATTAAAAACGCCTTCAGGTTTTTTTTTTTTTTAATGTTACTGCCATAAATATACTTGCTTTGCATTGGCAAAAGTGTGTTGATTCTGATGGTGCTTATTTCGATCAATAAATTGTTGCTTGAGCCGAGATATGTTCATCTGAATTTAAAAGTTAAAAACTGCAATAACTTTCTTGTCAACCTGGTGTATATATATATATATATATATATATATATATATATATATATATATATATATATATATATATATATATATATATATATATTATCGAAATGGAGTAGTTGAAGTTTCAATAAAATCAAATTTTCCTCTTCGTTTTGGGTTATCCATCAATTGCTGATAAAGCATTCTTAAAATCTCTTGATGAGGCTTGTTCACTCATTGTGGCTGGAAACTCTTTCCTTAAGATGCAAGTATTCATCTCCCGTAGCTTGATTTCTGAGGACTACAGAAGCACTTGCCAACAAGTTCATTGTGTCAAGATGTCCGGCTAGTGCCAAAGGTCAGAGTTGGACAACTACTGATATGATATGCTTGGAAAGCAACCAGCAGAGTTTTTTTTTTTTTTTTCTGTCTATCGCTCTTTTAATATCTGAAAGTACTTTGATAAATATGTTTCAGTTTGAACGCAGGTTGCACAATAACATGGTGGGCCTATATTTTTACCGGATGTCCATATAATAGAATTTTTTAAGCACAGCAACAATATGCAACAGATGAAAGATATAACGGAAGGACTTTCACAAACTTTGCTACTGTATTATTTCTTAAGAAATGAATGACTATATATATGCAAATATTGAACCTCATCGTATTAAAGGAAATGGCCAAAAACACATTCCTTGATCGATTTATTTATTTGGATCCAAACCAACAAAATAACCTTCAAGTAGTTTTTGTGCAATCTTTCTCAACATTCAACAAACACACATATAGAATTTGAAACATTATCTGCTCCTTGGAAGAGGCCATTATTGACTAAAATACATCTACCCAGATAATTTGATATTTTGATGAAATCTATATTAGAATTCAGCATATTTTATCTGTATGCCTCTGCATGTATGCTCGTCACTTATAGGCTTCATATAAGAGGCATTCAAAAAGTAATGCTTCTTATTTTTTTTATTCTGTCCGAATGGATCAGAGGGAATTGCAAATTGCATTGTTATGATGACTGAACTTATGCATCCATCACCTGAAAGTTTCATCTTTCTTTTACAGATGTTGACGGTGTGAAACTCTAAGAAAGCAACTCTCTGCCATGGACGTGCGTCAGAAGAAGAGACATGTCACTGAATTTCTGGAAGAAATGGTGGTGACTATGTAGAAAAATAAATTTTGGCGCTACAAGGTTGCTAATTTTAATAGTACCATTGTATACTCTTCAACGTTTTGAATTAAAAAAGAATGCTTTACTTTTGGAATAACCCTTGCATAAAAATGAAACTGTGACACTAACCATGAGTGGTTTTAACTAGCTTCCTCCAAAGGAGGAAGTTTTATGTGAGTATGAAATTCACAAACGGGCCCCTAGTCGCATGTCTATCCCTGTTAGGGGAGATAACGATGTTAGGTTTTTGTAACCATTGCAAGGAGGTGCTGACGCTCTCCTACATACAACACCTGGTATTTCCAAATTGGTCCTCCATCTGGTATTGACCAGTCTCAATGTTGCTTGTGAATGTATGACAAAGTGCTCCAGATGCCCATGCAGAGATATCGTTCATCGGTGGCAAAAGTACACCAAGAATAGTGGTGACGTTGTACAAAAATGAATTACAGAGCACAAAAGTCGCTTTAATGATAACACTCCCGTTTTCGTAGCGTTTCAACTTTTTGAGTTTAAAAATAGGAGGCTTTACTTTTGGAACGACTCTCGTAGAATAGAATTCACAAAATGAGACCATATTTGACATGATTCAACCTTAAGATGCCGGGTGTGTCGAGATAAATATTTTACTCTTACTACTTCTACCGCTATTACTGCTACTATTGGTAATACTAAAAGGAATAAACATTTATAGCCTGCCATTACTACTACTATTTTTAGCCGTTTAATAATAGATAATAAGAAATTTATTTAAATAAACAATGATCAATGATAAAAAATAAAATAAAAAATGTAGGAGCAAGAGCTGCACACGAGCATCTATATAATATACTACTTGTTCCTTCCTTATTTAATCCGTACATTGCACATTGAAAAAGGTTAAATACAATTTTTTAAATGTAAAACCGCTTCAAAAAAGGCCATATTCGCGAAATTTGGCTTTAAAAAGGCCAATTTCCGCCCCATATTGCTATGTAGTTGGCCCAGGCAACACCAAGTCAGCTGGGCAATTATTATAATGATCGTTATTGATATTTGTAAAAATACAAACAGAAACAATATTAACAAGTTGAAAAGTATTTACAGATAAAATTATTTATGTTAAAACTTAGTGAAAAGGAATGTTAGTTTTCATAACTAACATAAACAAAAGTACATGACGAAGGTGGATCATCCGATTTGTGTCTTTGGTCATGTGGAATTAATGACGTAACGAGATAGTTAGAGATACACGTAGAGAGTTAGTTTGATACTCAATTCATTAGCGGACAGATGGGGTCTTCTGCTCCAAGGTTTGGACTTGACGCTCGTGGAAGTCAAAGGAGCAAAATAGCAAAATATAGACATGTATGAAGTGTGTTCGAACTCAGAGAAGGGTGTCATTATGGAAATAAATAGTTATAGCCAAATATAATTCACGCTTTGGCATTTCCCTTTCTGAATGAAAGACATTTTTAATTTCAGGAAGAAGAAAGAAACTTTGTGAAAGTATCCTTTTTGCTATTGATTCTAAACCGATTCCTTTTATTGTTTTTATTTCTTTGTACTGATATGATGAATATTTATTAATTTTTAAATGACTCGTGAAGCTAAATTTCTATAGGTACAAAACAAAAAAATGAATTTTTACATTTGCAAAAACATCTGCACATATTTCATGAATTTTTGATGTACCCAACTCAAAAAAAACCCCCGAAAACTATATTATATTTGGAAATTAAAAAAAAATTTAAATCAATAATTGTATTGGAATCAGGAATTTAGAACAGAATCGATAATTGTATCAGAATTGGGAAAAATATCACAATCATCCCATCACTAATATCACTATATGTGTGTGTGTGTGTGTGTGTGTGTGTGTGTGTGTGTGTGTATATGTATATAGCATAATCGTGTTGACACACCGGCTCTCATCAGATCACCAAAGTTAAGCAACGTTGAGCCTGGTTGTCTGAATAAGTTGTCATTGTCAATAATTGTTATACACACTGTTATAAAAATATCCACACACATGAACACTAGAGACGATCAATAGACGTTATATCCACATAATGTTAAAACACACGTATATATATATATATATATATATATATATATATATATCTGTTCTGATGTTACACTTAACCTTTTTTGTCCTCGGTCAGTGCAGGAGAAATCCTTCACGACTGATGCAATTTTTATTTTTGCTCCTATCCAGAGTGCTCCTTTGTGGGGGAGCTGGATTTTCCCTACATTAAAAAACGACCTTGTGTCTAACTCTGCCCTTTTGGGGAAGCAAGTAAATAGGAACACACACACATATATATACATATATCTACACATCACAACGTTAAAGAGACATCAGTTAGATAGCCCCTGTTTATATACCAGCCTATTATACAATAATATGAGTGGGCTCGCCTTGATGTAGCCTCGTATTGTAATAGTTATTACTACTTATAGGCTGTAATATGGATAGGATTGCACCAATTTGATACTTGCTAAGCCGGAGAATTTTATTCAAATAAGAGAATTCTCTGGTTTTAAGAGGTTCTTAACACATTGGTTAATTTAAAACAATTACTTGTCTCCCTTACAAGAAAAGACTTAAACTCAAATCGGTTTTAATGTGTGGAAAATCCAACTCCCCAAAGTGGTAATTCTGGATTGAGATAAATATAAGAAAGTGTCAATGTAGAAGGATTTTTCATTCACTAAGCGAGGACAGAAGGGTAGTACCAGATCAACTATCACACTTTGCTCTTTGTGAAAAGGCATACGCTTACTCTTTATTATGATATTATACAATTCGACTCATGAGTCTATAGCATTGGAATTGTACATCATATGTATATAGGTTTCTATAATTCTATAATATATACATCAATATATATTAGCAGGCCACTCGGCATTACCAGGTTGTAAAATACGCTTAAATATGATATTTTAATTTGTGCAGATTTCGTATTTATTATTATAGAGTCAATTCGCTATTGGTTATTATATTGTACCCAATATATAGTAGTGATTTCCAAAAGTTTAAAAAAAAGTATTTGGTTGCCATAAACTGGAATCAAAACTAAAACATTTAGGATTTTAACGCTATTCGCAAAAGACACATGTATATAAAAATTTCACATATTAATTTAGCATAGCGCATACACATTACGTCGAACTACGCCTCCCTAGTTCTAATTTTTTTAATGTGGATTTTTCACCAGCTATTTTTTCACCTAAAAACGGAATCGGCTTTGTTCCACAGGTCCGAATAACCAATATACCAAGTTTCAAGTCTGTATACTAAAAATCGACAGAGTAGTTTGACAGATACGGTTCCACAGATAGAGGTAGAGATTTACTCTAAATGCATATTATGTAATTATGCATAATAGTGAAATAAAACTAACCATTCAATAAGAAAACAGGAAAGAAAACGAACATGAATTAGTAAAAGTTCGTTTCTAAACGCATATGTAAATTAGCTATCCTTTTTTATGTCACTGATATATACACAACTAAGTATATAAGGAAGGTGTATTCACATTTAAAATAGGAATGTGGGCTTTTAACATCAGTGTCAGTGCGACAAATAACTCAACTTATATATATACGTGAATAAAACCAAGACGTAAAAATTAAGTTTACAAGCCAAAAGCTTCTGTAAACTCGAAGCAAATATTAATATTAATATTTATACAGTAATTCCAAACAAATAAAAAGCTCAATACAACCAAAATAGGAAATAGAGCTTGACTTATGAAAAGGATGCATTCTTTGAAACTTGCGGACCAAGGAAATCTTAATATTTCTTTTTTAATATCCTGTCCGATAATAAATTTTTGTAAATTATAATTTACATTCTTAAATTTTGTTCTTATATATATATTGTCGCCCTATAGAAAATAAGACTACAGCTTTATTTTAAAACTTTTATTGAAAAACTAAATTCAGGTAAGTTGATTATGTAGTAGAGCTGACATCTATTCAATGTAGCCACCTTCAACCTGAATCACTGTCATGATACGGGTCTCTTACTGGGAGCATCCTTTTCCATAAGCACTGGCGGGAGCTCAGCGAATACTCGGCAGATGGCGGCGATGAGACTGGCTTTAGTGTTATGGGAGGTCATGTTGGTGATGTTCTCGACATATGACCAAACGAAGTAATCCAGCGTGTTCAGCTTGGAGGAGGAGGGGCCTAATGAGAGAAGGATACAAAATTATAGCGCTCCTTTTGAAACCAAGCCTGGGTCTCTTTGGACTTGTGGGCCGGCGCTGAAGCCTGCTGCCACACTCAGAGTCTACCATCGGTCATCTGATTGCACCAGGGGATCACTACATTCTTCAGCATGTGCAGATATACTTTGGTATTGATTTCAAGCCGACTTCAAAGATGTGAGGTGGCATTGATGTGGTCCTCACTTGAAACTACATCAAAGACCATAACTGTGGTCGTACCTGGCTTTTATATAAGTAAAGAATTGCATCAGGAGTGAGATATCTACTGGAGCGGTAGAAGGATCCCACCATTTTTCCAGCGACCATGGCAATGGATTTGATATAAATGTTCAATTTCAGGTCAGGAGTAAAGGTTAAGCCCAGAAGCTTGTCAAAACATGAAGCCTCCTCAAGACGAGAGGCATTCATTTCAACCGATGCCAGATTAGCATCAGAGCATAGATGATGTAAAGATAGAAGCTTGGTTTTAGATGCATTAAAAGTAACCATCCACTTCTTTCCACATTGTACCACATGCTCAAGGCCAGAGGAGAGAGAATCAGAGAGAACTTGGTCGTTTACGGTTTTAACAAGCTTCTGGGTCTGACATTTACTCCTGATCTGAAATGGAACACGTACATCAAATCCGTTTGCCAAGGTCGCTGGAAAAATGGTGGGATCCTTCTACCACTCTAGTAGATATCTCACTACACCAAACGCTCAGTTGGTAGAGTGCTTGTTTTGCATGAAAAAGGCTCGAATTTTGAATCCTGAGTTCAGATGTGTCTAACTGATGAGCCCAAGTGAGGGCGAAACTCGAGTCTTGGACATTCGGTTTGTTAGCTTTCATGGCTCTTGTGACCTGCGATTTTGTCTGGCTGGGGAAATATTTATATATTCTCTCACATTCTGAAATTGATATATATATATATATAATTATATAAATATATATATATATATATATATATATATATATATATATATATATATATATATATATATAATGCTGTTTTTTCCTATTTTTGTTCCAATATATATATATATATATATATATATATATATATATATATATATATATTGGAACAAAAATAGGAAAAACACAATGGACAGTATATGTATTAAAATAAAACAGCATTATTTTCTACTAACTGAGTGGAAAAAAAAACAAAAAAACAAACAACGAAGACCCTATATATTTAAAATAAAGCTGCGTTATTATCTAAGTATAATGCTGTAATCTCCTAGACGCTTATCACGTTCAAACCTAAGAGACGTTCCTTCTGTATACAAAGAGATTTCTTCAAACGAACGTGAATGGTCTCGAAGATCTTCAGACAGAAGTTTGAACAAACACGACTCAGAATGACGGGGTTTTAAGCAAATGACCAGTAATGGAATATTCAAATGTGTTACCGAGAACGTCCGTTGGTAGGTAGGTCCCATTTCTGATTTTGCTAGATATGTGTTGTGGAACTGTACTATCCAATTCCAACGTCTTTCGACCCACATAGTCAGCCTTACAACTAAATTAAATTGCTAAAGTACATTATTATTATTATTATTATTATTATTATTATTATTATTATTATTATTATTATTATTATTGTTGTTGTTGTTGTTGTTGTTGTTGTTGTGGTGGTGGTGGAAGGTGGGTAGAACGTCTTTTCGAGAGGATTGCCATAGATTTCGTTGAGAACCCAACACATACATTGGTACGGGTTAGCTTACTGAGCCTAACCACTGTAAACGCGTATAAACCGGATACTTAACCACTGTATTGATTTTTATTTAGGAAAATTCAGTTATTTTCCTTTCGATGACTGACCTAATCACATAGAAAGAGTATCCATTATTGCTCGCCATTGATATCCCATCTATTTGCTTATATATTATATCGTTAAAACTAAATCCAACCGATGTAATGGCCAATTTCATCAACTCAATGAATGGGAGGAGGCAATAATTGGTTACGATATAAACAAATCTACACAATTGTTTCTAAAATAGGGATGCAAGTGAATAGATTACTAATATCATAAGAGCACATCAAATTATCAAGAACCTTAGAATTTTGAATGAATTTTGCCGCAACACCCGTTAAATTAGTTTTAGATGGGATATCCATATACTGGGACCAATAATGGCGAACATTTTGTGGGTTCCATGAGAAGCAATTATCTGGAGCCAGAAAACCTTTAATCTACTTTCAATATGTAGACGACATATTTTACCTCTTTAATGATCAAACAGAGGCAAATAATTTTTTTCTTTGCATAATAACATCCCGCATTAAAATATACTTATGAAGGAGAGTGTAACGAACTCTACTTGAACTTTCCTTGATGAACTGGTAACAAAAAACTCCATTACCTTACACCAACATGCCGTAACAAATGCTTATAGGATTGTATACGTGATAGGATTTGTTTTGCCATACAAAAACGAAAGATCAATGTAATTTGGACCCTGACATATCATGCCCTTATGATCTGTTCAAAACCAAAAGTGGATGAAGAAATGAAAACGATTACTGATACTTTGTCCAATAATGGGTACCTTCATAACACAGCTTTATTTTAAATATATAGTGTCTCCTTTGTTTGTTTGTTTGTTTTTTCGTTAATAGATGATTACGCTGCTTTATTTTAGTACATTTAGTTTCTTTCGCGTTTCTTTCATTTTATATTATAAATAAATTCCCTGGATTTGGGTCTAGATGAGTGAAGGAGAAACCGGTCAGCTGGCCTTTTTTTTGTTCTACTTTCTTCTCTTTTAACCATGAATATCAAAAAAATAAGTCTTCCCTTCGTAATTGCAATAATGAAATTTGGCACCCCACAAAAGGTCATGAAATATATATATATATATATATATATATATATATATATATATATATATATCTGTGTGCGTGTGTGTGTGTGTGTGTGTGTGTGTGTGTGTAGTGCGGGAGTTTTATAGAAGTAACTTTGTGTGTGTGTGAGTTCCTTTCTTATAGGTTCCAAAACTTTTGCAAATATCAAACAAAAGAAAATTATATATTTAGCAGTGTTCTTAGATAGGTTTTATGCAGAAATTCATCTGATAAGTATCGAAAATCGAAAAAATCGGATCCTAAAATGTGTAACCACAACGAATAGGAACTTCGAATCTCCTAACTGCATATACCTGACGAAGGCCAGAGGAATCGTTGGCCGAAACGTCGTGAAACAACAACTAATAAAGATGAGAATAATAGTCCGCAATAAATAAATTAATATAAATAATACTCATTTCAATAATGAATTCCAATTAAAATAATATATATTTTCTTTTTAGAAAAAACAGGTTTGTTGACATCTTAAAATTTGCTCAATGGTAGAGCATTCGACTACAGATTGAATGATCCCGGTGTACCTCACCATTTTGTTTTAATGTTTTCTTATTAATGAATTCAATTTACGATAAAAGAAGAGGTACCATTTAAAATCGCCGCAAATCATTTCTCTGTTTGCATATTTTAAAACTAAACATTAATCAAAAATGAGTTTCCAGGGCATTCATCGTCAAGCCCAAATAACATCTGACGTGATATTGTAAACAATCACAGGCGGAATTTGATGAACAACATTATCATTAATATTTATTTCATTTTTTTACATTTCTTTTGCGAATTAATCCACCGGGAAAATTATTCCTCATAATATATAATATTCAAAGGAGAATTGATTCTATAGTAATACATACATAATTTGCATAAATTAAAATATCATGTTTAAGCGTATTGTACTATCGGGCAACGCCGAGCATCCAGCTAGTATATATATATATATATATATATATATATATATATATATATATATATATATATATATATATATTAGTGTTGGGATAATTAATTTTTCCTGTTGTAACGTAACACTCGAAAACAACAAAAAAGGACAACAGCAGAAAAACAAAAACAAAAACGAAAAACGAAAACAACTAAAAAGCAGCAGAAAACAAAAACAAAAATAAAATACGAAAACAACAAAAAGAACAACAGTAGAAAAAAAACAACAAAAACGAAAACAAGAAAAAAAACGCAGAAGCAGAAAAACAAAAACAACAAAAAACGAAAACAAGAAAAAAAGCATGGTCACATTCAATGCTACCAAGACGAAACTTCTTTCCTTCAATAAATTAATTTTTCCTGTTGTAACGTAACACTCGAAACTACTTGTTTTCGGAACTAAATAAACGCTTTAAAATAAGTTAAAACATAAAAACTTAAACAGGTAAGTTTCTATTTACCTGTATAAGTTTTTAATATTTTTATTTATTTATTTAGTTTATTTATTTCAGAAAACAAATTAACTTTTGGTAACATTTATTTGATTGAGTGTTTTAATAGAATTGACCAATCAGTAATAAGTATTTAAAGCATTTAAGTATTTAAATATTTTACAGAGATCGTTTTTCTACTGCTGCTTTTTTCTTTTTTTCTTTTTTTGTTGGTTTTGTTTTTTGGCTGTTGCTTTTATTTATTTATTTTATATTTTTTTTATTACTTTTTACTTCCAAACAAGACACATTGCCACTTTGGTGTAGGGGGCTACTATCAGGGACAAAAGCCACTGGGGTACTATGTAGGGAGTTGGGCAGCAAGATGTCGTTTCACATTACACTTGAATTTCTGCATGTCAGTACAGTTGAGGAAGCTGGGAGCTGGAAGGGAATTCCAAAGTTTAGCGGTTCTGGGGAAGAAACTGCTGGAGTAGAAGGCTCTCTTACATCTCGGGATCTCTACTGTGAAGGGGTGGGATTTTGCTGCTTGTCGGGTTTGTCTGGGTGTATATACGTCGAGGGGGCACACGTGCTTGCAGTTCGTCAGAGCATTCATCATTAAAATACTTGTAGAACAGGCAGAGGGATGCAACATTTCATCGGTGGGACAGAGGCTGAAGCTTAGATGATCAGTTTGGCAACTGTCTTTTGAACCTTGTCTAGGAGCGAGAGACTAGTAGCAGATGCACCAGCCCAAATATGACAACAATACTCCACACATGGGCGAATGGTGGGTGTTAGTAGCTTTCCAGCATGGTAGAGAGAGCCTACCTTCTTCGCAGCGGTCATGGCAATGCTCTCAATGTAATTGTTCCAACTCATGTTTCCTGTGAAGGTTAAGCCGCGGAGTACTTTCAGATAATGCATCTTTGGCCATTGCTATTGGTGGTAGAGCAGGTTTTTTGTAATTATTGAAGGAAAGAAGTTTCGTCTTGGTAGCATTGAATGTGACCATGCTTTTTTTCTTGTTTTCGTTTTTTGTTGTTTTTGTTTTTCTGCTTCTGCGTTTTTTTTCTTGTTTTCGTTTTTGTTGTTTTTTTTCTACTGTTGTTCTTTTTGTTGTTTTCGTATTTTATTTTTGTTTTTGTTTTCTGCTGCTTTTTAGTTGTTTTCGTTTTTCGTTTTTGTTTTTGTTTTTCTGCTGTTGTCCTTTTTTGTTGTTTTCGTTTTTTTGTTTTTCTGTTGTTGCTTTTTTGTTGTTTTCGTTTTTCGTTGTTTTTCTGCTGTTCTTTTTTGTTGTTTTCGTTTTTTTGTTTTTGTTTTTCTGTTGTTGCTTTTTTGTTGTTTTCGTTTTTCGTTGTTTTTCTGCTGTTCTTTTTTGTTGTTTTCGTTTTTTTGTTTTTGTTTTTCTACTGCTACTTTTTTGTTGTTGTTTTCATTGGAACAAGCGTTTCAGAACTGCGTAGAACAGTAAGACTTGACGTGCCCACCAGCTCCCTGGCGTGTTTAGTTTAATTTCGTGTTGATGAACCAAAGGCGATGGAAGCTCTAATACTTTCCTATAGTCGTTAGCAAAATCTAACACCAAACAAAGAGACCAAATCATCCATTATTGATGAACAAGCACTTTAATGTCAAACGGACTGAACTTTGCCGCATTGATTTGTATCTTTAAATAAGCGTACATGGAACGAATTTAAGTGTTATTAAACCTTTCGAAGTTCAAGAAGAGTTATTCAGTCACACACGTGCGTATATATATATATATGTATATATATATATATATATATATATATATATATATATATATATATATATATATATATATATATATATATATATATATATACTAACAGGTAGCCAGGCGTTGCTTGGGGAATCTTTAATTCTTGGCACCCCATACATGACGTCATACATGATGCCATATCTATGATGTTATATATGACATCATAGCATATCTATATCTATCAATCAATCGATAAGCGTTTTATCACTCAAAGAATCCCTCCCTGGACTTTAGCCATCTAACTCTGTCCCGAGCTATCCGCTGCTATGTGGGACCCATGTTGTATCAGGTCGTCCCTCCATCTCGTTCTTGATGTTCCCTTTGACCTCTTATGTTCAAGAGGTGTCCATTCCGTTGTCCTGATGGACCGTCTATTGTCATGTTGTCTGGCTACGTGCCCTGCCCATCTGTGTTTCTTAAATTTACTGATTACCGGTTGCGAATAGAATGGGACACTGTTTTAAAAAACAACAGCAGCAAACAACAACAACAACAACAACAACAACAACAACAACAACGGCGACGACGACGGAAGACAGAAGAAATAAAAAAAAAAATTGCTTTTGATTTTCTTCTATCTCTATACATGTATTTTTATATACACTCCTGAGCAAACAAAAAAAAATGGGCCGAATATATTTTATACATTTTATTGCACTAAAATCTATATTGAACAATGAACAATTGAACAAGGAAACTTAAACGAGACTAATAACACAGAACAAGACATTTACTTTAATAAATGCTTAGGATGGAATCGCATGCCCTTTTGATTTCTTTAAAAGATCAATCCTTTTAGATATGTGGAACACTGCAAAGAGGAGACGCTATTCCACAGCTTCCCACAGTTTGTTATTATTCGAAAAATTTCTTCCACCCAATGCCCGAGATATTATGGACCAAATATTCTCGATTGGGTTTAAATTGGGGCTTTGACTTGGCCAAAATATCACATTAATTGAATTATCAGAAAACCATTTTCTTGTGACATTTGCAGTGTTTGCAGGGGCATTATCATGTTGAAAAATAATGTTCTGGAATATTCCCAGCTTCTGGATACTTGGTAACAGTCCTGTTTCTAATATTCGAATGTATTCCTTTGCATTGATTGACTTCTCATATCTAATAAGTTTCCCTACTCATGCTGTAGTAAAAGTTTCCCATGCCATTATCTCTCCATTCCCGTGTTTAACTGTCGTTTTTATGCAACTTGGCGAAAATCTTTCTCCAGTTCTCCGATTTCACTGTTCAGGAGCATCATTAACAAGACAAAATCGTGGTTCATCAAACCAGAAAACATTCCTGAACCAGTCTGTATCTTTCTTGCCAAAATACGAGAAAAAATCTCTTTCTATCATTGATGTCCTTAGATAAAAATGGCTTCTTTACACACCTTTTAGAAGAAAATCACATTTCTTTCATTCGTCTAGATATTGTATATCTAGAAAGAGAATTTCCAGCCCCTGTTCTGAATTCTTTATTATGGTCAACATAAGTTTTTTTTTGATCCTTCAAAACAGTTAATTTAAGCTTGTGGTCGTCCTTCAAAGTGGGTGCTGTAGGGCAGATTTCGCTTTTCACAAGCGTTCGACTTTAAACCTTTGACCAATTCGCTTCACTACAGAAAGAGATGTTTTCACATTTTCTTTTCTTAAAATATCAAAAATCTGCTTGTAAATCATTTTCGACTGCCTTAACCCTGCAATTCGATTTTTTATATCCTCGCCAAGTTGCGGTATTACCATTTTTAGGATTAATTTTTCCATTTATTATTATATGCTATAATAATAATGATCTACAAAATAGAAATTTTCAGTTAAAATTAACAAAAATTCATGGAAAAATATTGAAAAATCGATTTCTTCCTTCTTTCACGCTTGGTCCATTTTTTTATGCATGTACTTATATATACATGTATTCATATATGCATGTGTTTATATATACATGTATATATAAATACATGTATTTATACATACATGTATTTATATATACATGTATTTATATATGCATGTATTTATATATACATGTATTTATATATGCATGTATTGATATATACATGTATATATAAATACATGTATATATAAATACATGCATATATACATGTATATATAAATACATGTATATATGCATGTATTTATATGCACACTTTATGACGTCAACAAACCGGCTATCATAGTTTTTGTGAACTGTTTGACTGTGGAAATAATTATATCATCTCTCACATTCTGAAAATTATATATAAACGAGATACACACACATATACATATATACAAGATGAAACGCAACCAAAGTGTCCAGTTAACCATATCTCATTATAAATTTATTTCAACTCTATAGGCAATAGAGCCTTTTCAGACGTACAAACATATCTTGCCGTTTACAATCCCCCCACAATCCAGCACTCATTCAAAGTGGTGTAACTGTAATATACTTTTTATCTATAAAGAAAAAACTTACACAAAATGTTTCTTTTTCTTTTTTTTACACAGTGATCACCACTTATCAAGGCCCGGAAGCCACTCAGGGATAAGGGTTATTGCAAGTACATTACGTTAGTGTGGAGATTTGATGAAGTGTTTACTTAAGGGGGCGGTTCATTAGGAATTTGTTAACATTGGACTTGAAGACATCCAAGTTGTAGTCCGGTGGGAAGCAGGCAGACGGAACAGAGTTTCACAGGCGTGCAGTTCTAAGAAAGAAGCTTTGTTCATGGAATCCACGCTTTGGCACAGATAAAGAGTGGGGAAAATTTTTCACAGTGGATTCGGCTTGACGGGTGTTTTTCGTGAAAGATTGGTGAGGGGGGACCAGAGATTGGAGTTCAGACGAGCACCTGCCATGGAAATAACGATAAAACAAGGATAGGCTCGCAACGTCTCTTCTGTGAGAGAGAGGTTGCAGGGTAGATATTATTATCTTTCTTCTACATTTACCACCTCATATATGTACACATACTCACACAAACACACCTATACCTCGTATATAGCGTAATTTAGAGTTATAGCAGAAATAATCAGTAACCAATTACTTGTGTAAAACCATATATATTTCTAAATCGTCGTTGAAGAACAGTGAAAATCAGAACAATCAAGTCGAGGTTCGGTTAAGGAACAAGTGTATTAACAATAATGTACAAAGATAGCAAAGCGTGTATATCTGCTGGGCACTCGGCTAGCAGTTGAAATGCAGTCGCATGTATCTCACCGGTGTTGGAATTACTAGCGCTATTTATAGTGCTAATCGGTGTAAATTCCTCTGTTCAAGGAAGGCTGGTATAACAGAAACACTGGAAACTCAACCCAAAAAACTGAAGATACCGAATGTTCCCAGTTCTTTAGTACATGTTTTGATAGTCTAACCCAATAGTGATAGCGGGTTAGAATATCAAAACTGAAGAATCGGTTACTAAGTTTCATGTGTTTCTGTGAAACCAAAGGTATCAATAGAAGATCAAACTAATGTATAGTGTAAATTGAATTCCGTGAAATAAAAGGTTAAATTCTGACTTTCTATCCATCAATCAGCTCTTCATTCAAGTAACGGCTTTCACTATACAACATTACCAAATGTCACGATCTTAAGCCTACAAACCTAATAATGAGTGACAAACAGACAAGCAGATATCTTCATTTGCATAAAGTTAGATATGTATTTATGTTTATTATATGTACACGATTCGCTCCTGAGCTAATTAATTGATCATGATGAATTTTGGAATAGAGCTGATAATTGTAAAGGGAGTTAATGTAGGTTATAATACTTAAATTTAGTTCATGCACAAAAGAGTAAAACGAGGTGGAAACCATCTGTGAACATTCAGATACTTTCAAAATATTAAAATTTTAGCAATATGTATTAGTTTGCAATTAATAAATATAATCCAAATTTAAATTTCTATAACGTTACCGACGTTTACACACAGGAACCATGCCTTGTAGCAGTCTACGTCGCAATGGAGACCAAGACAAAGAATAACTTGAACTGATTTTTTGTGCAACGACGACATTTATTTCCTTATTCTCCCGCCATGCTTGACTTATCATTACGGTTGTGACGTTTCTCACTATATCGTTCTCTCCAACGTGCTCTTTCTCCTTTTTGTAGTCTTTTCCTTACAATGACGTCATTTCACATTTCTTATGCATTTGCATACGTGCGTCCGCACTCTGTTACATTTCTTCGGGGTACTTTAAAGAGTTTTATGAAGAAATAATATAGACACAACCTCCTGTTTTGAAAATTCAAATATATTAGATTTGCATCGAATTTGATCCAGAGTCATAAGAGACCAATTATGCAAAACTTCCCGTAGTACAATTTCTTATTAAGGACCATTAAGCTAAAATCTTAGACAGGTTTTAAAATAAAGTGTTAATTTTAGCCATTTTAGCATGAAAGGCACCTCTAGAGTAACAACCGGAGTTTTCCCGGAAAATCGGTTCTGTTACTTTTTTACACATATCATGTTTTATGTTTGTGCTAAATTTCCAAAAATTCCAAGGCGTAGTTAATGAGAAAAGTGCAGACAGACGAACGGACGAACGGACAAGGGTGAATTTACAGGTCGACCCTCCTTTTGTCGGGGGACCAAAAAATGTAAACAGGTTTCCAAATATAATGTCTAATATGATTATATCTGGTTTTAATTTTCTATAAGAGACGCAAAGAGTGGTGCAATACTGTGCTGTTTTCGGAATTCATTTTACCCGCTCGGAGACGAGTATTCTTTTAAAACTTCATATTAGTAAAGATGTTTATGATGAAGGCCTTTTGTATCTTGGCAGATAATTGGAAGTATTCCAAAAAGAAAGAAAACGGAAGAGACAGAAGTATAAGAAGAAATGGGAAATGAAAAATATACAAAGTGATATAATGAAAAATGATAGTTGCTGTGCCAAAACAAATGATAAGGAACACTTGACCTCGCTCCCAAAATATATTCGTCTTTCTTTTCCATGAGAGTTTCCCCGCAAAGAGATAATTCTAATACGTCTAGAGTATGCACGGAATCACAGAAAAATTGTGTTTATTCCATTAACTTTTGATCTTGCGAGAATAGAAATTCTATGTAAGCATGAAGTCGGATGACCCCACCAGAATGTTCACCTGCCCTTGAAAAAGTTTTCATTTTGCATCCGCCTATATTTTTTTTTTTTTTACCCAATTTCTTCATCTGTTGAGAACGACACGAGAGGTGTAATAGATGTTAAGGTAAACCTCGAATCATTTTTGCCGATTGATTGAGAGAACGATTCTTTGGCTTTTTTTTGTCACACTCCCCCATTCAAATGTATATATATATATATATATATATAGTCTTGGAAGTTTTTAACCTTTAAAACTATACAAAAAAATATTTTTTATCATTCGTTAGAAAACCATCTAGTCAGTAAGTCATTTAATCACCTGCAATCACTGCATCAACTCGCTCTCGAATTTACTATAATACCAATAATTTATTTTTCAAGGGATCATCAGTTGTTTACCATGAAACACTGTTTCGGGGATTTAAAAACAAAACATTATATTACATCATGGCTCCCCAACAGTGTTGATCAAACACCACCACCCTTAATCTTAGGAAGAAGACATGTTTCAAACATTTGGTCCAATTTCCTATTCTTAATTGCAATTACTAACCTTTTCATACTATAAAAATGAATTTCTTACTTGTGCGATTCATCAATTTCCATATTTAAAATGGATACATTTTTTAATTTTTTAATTTATCAGTCTTGTATTTATAAGATTAGGATGAATACATTTAACTACTTATCACCCCAACTATGATTAGTATTTAGTATATTTACATTCTTATTTAAAATTAGATATATAAAGGTTAAAATATTTTTACATATATACATTTTTTTATTATTATATGTAATTATAAATACATTTTATACATTGCTAATATAGTTTTGGATTTCCTTTATTAATATAGTGTGGTTTATATATATATATATACACTCCTGATCAAAAATTTAAGACCACTTGAAAATCTTTAAAAAGAAACCTTTTTTAAGGATAGATTTTAAACTCCTCCCACTTAAGGTTAATAATACTACAACCCAAGTTCAAACAGACAGAAGTATATAGACGCTAGAAGTAACGTTAAGAAAGAAAAAGCGACAGCTAAGAGAGAATTTACTGAAATCACTAAAAAACGCATTGAAGCACAAAAATTAGGAACGCGTGACTTCTAGAAAATCTACAACAGTGTAGTAAATAATGGGCAATCAACATTCCCCCACCAACCAACAATTACGAGGTTGTTTTCTCAGCAACCGACAAGGCTAATATGCTTGCCAGTCGGTTTGCCTCAAACTCCACATTGGACCCTTCCAACCACCCCCTGCCTGACTTTCCTTTGTAGACAGACGCCACGCTAGACGATCTAAATATCACCCCTGCTCAGTTGTATGCTATCATAAAAAAACCTTGACACTTCAAAAGCATGTGGACCCGATCTCATCCCACCTGTGCTATTAAAAAAGTGCTCAGCCGAAGTAGCTCCAGTTCTCTCCAAACTCTACAACAAATGTCTTAATGAAGCTTGCTTTCCGGGCTGTCGGAAAACTGCTTCTGTGGTACCAGTATTCAAGAATTCTGGCGAAAGAACTGACCCATCAAATTATCACCCCATTAGCCTCCTCCCACTTTTCGCCAAAATATTTGAGACCATAATTAACCATGCTCTAGTCCATCACCTTACAGATGCTAAACTTCTGACTGACAAGCAATATGGATTTAGACAAGCCCGTTCCACAGCAAACATCCTCACTGTAATCTCTGAACGTATATACCATTCACTGGACAAAGCGGGGGAGGGCAGAGCAGTAGCTCTAGATATATCTAAGGCTTTTGACAGGGGATGGCATGAGGGTCTCCTTAGGAAAATTAGATCATACAGTATCACTGGTTACATACTTAACATAATTAAATCCTTCTTAGATAAGA
>NW_027633224.1:50000-67115 GCF_053919585.1 Euprymna scolopes
ACTGTCTTTCTAAGCTTATAACTACTCGAAAAATGTAATTCAACCCCTACATTTTTTTCAATTAAAGGAGCAAGGACCAAGGTTTCATTAAAAAAAAACAAAAAACAAACAAACAATGTGTTAAAAAAAAAAAGGTTTTAAACTTCGGGCTTAACAGGTAAATTTCTAAAAACCACTTCTTTTTTTTTGTTTTGAATTTGAATATATTATTTATTGATCTTTTATCTTCAATTTGTGATATATAAAACTTTGGTGAGTAAATTAATTATTTACTTTTTAATATACATTTCAAAATGGCGGGGGGGGCGTGAATTAAAAAAAAACGTTTGTTTAAAATATTATATTTGGTTTATTGGAAAGAACATAAAATTTCACATTGACCCTGAAAATATCGTAAAAATAGAATCAATAGAAAAATTTTGTTAAATTTTTAAAGTTTAAAAATTGAAAAATTATGAACTCGTAAAATTCAATTAATTTCATTACAGTTTTTTAAAAAATAAAAAAGATATTTCTATTACTTTTTATACAACTTTAATAGTTTATTTTGGAAGTATAAAAGAAAATAAACAACCCACTTTTAAAATAGAAATTACGAGTTTTTTATATTTTATTCGCAGCTTCGTGTTAGGGGCTGTCAAAAATTCCTACAAAAAATCTGATACATCTACAAATGCACTTGTGAGGCTTTGTAAGATATTAACTTTATTCAAAATCGAGCTGTTCCTTCTTTAATTGGATTTTTAGATTATCGATTAATGATTTTCGATACTTATTAGAGGCATTTCAATACAAAACCGATCTAAGAACACTCCCAGACACATAAAGTATATTTGTACGAAATTTCCTAAAAATCGACCGAGCCATTTCGGAGTTCATAGGACACAAACTCTCTCACACACACACACGTACACACAGACAAATTTACTTATATATATATATATATATACCTCTGCAAGATCATTCAAGCTGCAGTGCACTGGTTAAACAGTAGAAGATATTCATAGATGGTTATGCTTGATTTTGTAGTCCCATCTGGATGTAACAAATTTTGATCGGCTTACTTCTGTTGTGCCGCTGCTGCTGATTGAACAAAATTCCATAATCTCTAACTTAATGATGCAAAAGGGTCATTACATGATGAGATGAGGTGCAGTTTGCTGAAAGCGGATAACCTCATCTGGGTCTTATTAATGAGATAGCATCAATCCTAATGTGGAGCCAGAGGGTAAAATATTAAGGGGATTAATTAGAGCACATTTTCTTTTACAAACGTTAATTGGCATTGTTTTAACTACAATGCGATTCTAATATTAGTTGCCAATTTTATCCCTTTTTATATGAAAACAAAATATTTCCATTTCTTGTTGTTTGAGTTTGTTGCATTGCATCTCAATTATCCCAAACAGAATACTCCCCACTCTGAAATGATATCCCATCTAAATACCCCCCACTCTGAAATGATCCTCCACCCTAATACTTCCCACTCCATAATAATCTCCCACCCAAATACTCCCCACTCTGAAATGATCCCCCATCCAAATACTCCTCATTCCGTAATGATACTCCACCTGAATACTCCCCACTTCAAAATGATCTCCCATCCAAATACTCCCCACTCTGAAATGATCCCCCAACCTAATATTCCTCACTTCATAATAATCCTCAACCAGAATAAACCCCCCACTCTGAAATGATCTCCCATCCGAATACTCCCCACTCCAAAATGATCTCCCACCCGAATACTCCCCACTCCAAAATGATCTCCCACCCGAATACTCCCCACTTCAAAATGATCTGTTCGAGTTGTGCACCAAAATAAACTTTTAAGTCACTGAAATATTAACAAAGTGCACTGAGTTTTAATGATTTAATGATTGATTGAATAAAAATCATTTTTTATGTTGCAAATAAAATTACATTATTAGTTTCTATATTACAGTTGCATATTTCTACCAAGTTACATTTAACGTGTTGAAATAAAATTATATAAAGTTAAGGCAGACCGCGAACATTATTCAAGTTTTTCTCAGATATGCATTTGCATTTGGTGGCCTAAGTTAATTCTGAAATTGATTTACTGATATAGTGTGGATGCACAAATAGAATTGAAAGAAGGGATTTAAACTCTGTATTAGAAGCAACTAAGAGGAATGTGGTGAAACAGGTTCCATATGGATTTGATTTGAATCAAATATGATTGTAAACATTTTTACTTTTCAGTAATTATTTCAAACATAGATCCTTGTTTTTATTAAAATGTTTTTTTTTTTTTTCATTATACAGGATTCACCATAAGTAGCTATATATTTTCTTTAGTTTGTAATTTCTTGATAGTAAAGCATTTCTTCTATTTCATGTCATTCGAAAGTGAAAATCGTATATTTTATAGCATAGTTGAATTAAGGAAAAATCGTTGAAATTGCTCAAGTGCCAAATTTTGCTGCTCAACATTAACAAAATGCATTAAATTCCAATCAATGTTTTATGCTGCAGAAAATTTAAGTGTAATCTTTATTTTCAATTTATTATCTCTTCTTCTATTCTTTGGCACTTGTGCAGTTTAATCAAGACATTAAAACACGAAAATATCGAAAAAAAGTTATATTTTACGCATTCATTTGGGACTGAATTTTTTCGAAAAACATTTCACTTAATTTGATCGAGTAGTTTTTTTTTTTTTTTTTTTTACAGCGGAAAAACACGTTTTTATGACAACGCGTTGAAGGCAGACATCTAGATATTTTAAACACACCACGGGGAGATAACTCAATTTAAAACGCCGACACTCCCTCCCCATCTTTAATACTAGCTTTTCTTCCTAAACCTCGAACCTTTTGCTCAGTATCATGACAAATTGTTTTTTTTCACTGTAAAAAAAACAAAAAACTACTTGATGAAATTAAGTGAAATTTTTTTTCAGAGAACTTCATTCCATAACAGATACATTTTTCGATTTTTATTTTTTAATGTTTTGATCAAACTGTACAAACAAATACCCTTTTTCTATCTATCTTCGTCTAATCTATTTATTCATCTATCTATCTATCTATCTTTTTTTTTTTTTTTTTTTTTTTTTTTACACGGTGGTCACCATTTATCAAGGCCCGGACGCCACTCAGGGATAAGGGTTATTGCAAATACAGTACGTTAGTGTGGAGATTTGATGAAGTGTTTACTTAAGGGGGCGGTTCATTAGGAATTTGTTAACGTTGGACTTGAAGACATCCAAGTTGTAGTCAGGTGGGAAGCAGGCAGACAGAACAGAGTTCCACAGGCGTGCAGTTCTAAGAAAGAAGTTTTGTTCATGGAATCCACGTTTTGATTTAGACACAGATAAAGAGTGGGGGAAATTTTTCACAGTGGATTCAGCTAGACGGGTGTTTTTCGTGAAAGATTGGCGAGGGGGGACCAGAGATTGGAGTTCAGATGAGCACTTGCCATGGAAATAACGATAAAACAAGGATAGGCTCGCAACGTCTCTTCTGTGAGAGAGCGATTGCAGGGTAGAGAAAAGGGCATCCCCCACTAAGCCACAAAGTCTATTTTGTACTCTGTCAAGGCAGGATAGGCTGTTTTTAGCAGCTCCTGCCCAAATATGGCAGCAGTATTCCATCCTTGGACGTACTTGGCTTTTATATAGATAGAGAATTGCATCAGTAGTGAGATATCTTCTGGAGCGATAGAAGGATCCCACCATCTTTCCAGCGACCTTAGCAACAGACTTGATGTACATGTTCCATTTCAGATCAGAAGTAAAAAGCAAACCCAGAAGCTTGTCAAAACACGGGGCTATCTATCTTCTATCTATTCTCTATATTAATAAAATAGAAACGATTTTTCCCGTATTACTTTCGACATTATAGGATCATAAGTAAACACTTCCTATGCACAACATTTACGCTCAACACTTACAGTTACTACTAAAGCGTGTTCCTAGCCCACTATATATACTTTGTTTAATAATTCTTATGTTTGTAAGACAGTCTTTTCACCAACGTTTGGTCAGTTTTGTGAAGGCGATAGTTCTACTAGATTTGTTTCCTGGTGTTCATATACCATCTTAATGGGAACTCATCAGATATTGCTCGGTGCTTCACAATTGTGATATATATATATATGTGTATAAGTAAACAATGATATTTATCTATCTATCTATCTCTCTATCTATCTATCTATCTCTCTCTCTCTCTCTCTATATATATATATATATATATATATATATATATATATATTAATTTTATTTATACAAACATTAATGGCTACATATGTGCATACATGTTTCTGTAATCACCCACGTTGGGGGATTACGTCTTTAGGCCAAGAATTACCGTCGAAAGTGATATTTCCACCAAATACATTTTCCTATTTCGTTTATCAAGTTAGCATGCAACCTGGGTGGGAGTCATAAATATCGGTAAAAAGGATGAGTGAGGTCTTTGAAGATAATAAACATCTCTTTTCTATTCCCCTTCCCCCTCCAACCTAACTCTTGGTTTTTATGGCATAAGGTACTTGAGAATTTTGTTTTCTTGTCTTGGAGTCTGTAAGTTAAGAACCTTAGCGATGGTCAACTAAGTACTGACCGGTGCCTTTTAATCTACATCCACCCACACACACATACAACACACACATACACAGACACCGCCACACACACACACACACACACACACACACACACACACACACACACACACATTAATACGTATATCCAAAAGCGAATCCATGCTGTACGCTTTTTTTTTTTTCACAACACACATACTGAAACTAGACAATGACTCTGAAACTACGCAGGAATAGAGTTAAAATTACATTAAGGTAAATAAAACAAAACAAAAATAAATAAAATTAAATAAAAATAAATAAAATTAAAATAAAATTAAAACAAATAAACAAACAAAATATGAATAAATATAAAACACGAAAGTTATCTAAACCCCACATGCACCTATATACATATATCAATATACTTATAAATGCCTACACTTTGTCACACCCGCGCATATATACACACACACATTACAGACATACAGAGACGAATAATAGCATTAATGTTTGTATAAATAAAATTAATATACCTGCTCTGTTCACTCATTGAGCACTATTTTGGTAGACACATGTTGTTTCATTGGATGTACTTCTAGGAAACTAAACTCTACTGGCTATATATATATATATATATATATATATATATATGTGTGTGTGTGTGTGTGTAAACAATATGTGCACATAAGTATCTCTCTCTCTCTCTCTCTCTCTCTATATATATATATATATATATATATATATATATATATATATATATATATATAGATGTTTTTATTTGTTTTTTTTTTGTTCGCAATACTTTCTTGAATGAATTCAATTATTTATACGAAAGTGCATTTTTACCTAAATGCGTGTTGGGAATAATTTTCCCTTTGACCAGTTTGGTACCCCCTTAATTGGGAGTGGCATATATATTATTTTTTAAATATAATTATCCACTGACACGTGTTTCGTCGTCTACGACTCAGCAAATACACTCTCGAATATATATATATATATATATATATATATATATATAAATGAATAAAACGCTTATTTAATTATATGATATAATATAAGATAATTAAATACTATATATATAGCAATCTGTAAACAGCCACCAAAGTTTAAGGTATTTCTAATTTACATATTTATTTTTTTTTACACAGTTTATCATAAATTAGTATACTGTACAATACATTTGTAATATGCATTGTTATATTTTCTTAGTAAAACGTTTGATGTCGCCGGAATGCTGAGAACAAATACTACCCTCTGATCTTGGCCAAAATTCCAAGTAACCATAAAAAAACATTTTTATGAATTGGTAGTTTTAAATGAATAAAAAAACTGATTTAATCTATTATTTTATTATCTTTTAACGAGGATTGGTAGTGAAGTTGTTTTCATAAGGTTGTCCTCTAAGAAATTACCTCCTCCTATTTAAGGGTGTAGGGTATGTTATAATATTGTTTTATCGAGGTGCGGTAAATTGTAAGAAAGACATCGTTATATGATTAAAGATTTATTTTATATATATATATATATATATATATATAAGAGGAAATGCGCGTGTCATTTAACACATGTATGTCCAAGTGTCCAAGACCAGTTTTCCCATTACTATGCCAAATGATAATACATTCTAGTTAGTTTGTGGCAAGTGCTCGTCTGAGCTCCAATCTATTAGGATTGATGCTATCCCATTAATAAGACCCAGATGATGTTATCCGTTTTCAGCAAACTGCAGCACATCTCATTATCTAATGGCCCTTTTGCATCATTAAGTTACAGATTGTGGAAGCTTGTTCAATCAGCAGCAGCAGAACTGGAATCAATCGGTGAAAACGATCAGATATGGCTACAAAATGAAACCATCTGTGAGAAACATTTTGTCGAGTGCATAAGAAGTAAGTAATATGAAGGCCATCATTCTAATACTATTACTGCTACTACTACTATTACTACATACATTAATAATAAGCATGATTGGAAAAATTTTGATTGGAAATATCGTCCTCACCAGCATCATCATCAGCATAATCATCATCATTAAAGATAACCTTGCAACGAGCTTTCTCCCGCCTTTAAGTTAGCGATTGTGACACTGTGTTCAATGATCAGCAGTAGATTTGTAACGGGTTTATCAAAAGTTTGCACTACAAAACCAAATCCAACCATCTGTAAGTAAAACACTGTCTTGTCCACCTTCTACTGTCTAACCAATGCAGTTTGAACAATCTTGCACAGTTCAATGATAACACAAAGGACCGCATAAAAAAGCGTGAAATTATCATATGACATGCAAAGACAATAAGTAGCATCAGATGAATATTTCTGGTAAAAGTATCCACTCTTGATTGGATAAGCATCTTAATGTCCAAATTTTATTTCAGCAAATCGAAAGTTCAGAAAATATACCTTTTCACACTATTTCAATTAAATAGACACTGGAATATTGGCACCATGCGTTGGGAGCTACCTAAACTGATAGTTAAGTCAAGTCCAAGAAATATATCACACAGTCTGCTCCAAAACCTTCCACTGCACATATCCCTTCACTTCACAGTCGGCAACAGACTCAGACTGCAAGTCTCGCTCTCTGGCCAGCAAGATTATTTTGATGCTAAACCGCTTCTTTTCAAGGTCCATTGGAGATTGTCTCCTACCAGTGATTCATTCATTTTTCAAATTCGTTAAATAAAATTTAATTTCTTTTTGTATGGAACGCTTTTCTCATTCTTTTTGACATTACCTCTCTCTATACAAAATCTCCGACCTAATGGATCACATATCTAATATCGATTAAACATTAAAATAAGTACAATATATATATATATATATATATATATATATATATATATATATATATATATATATTTATTTATTTTTCTAGACAAAATATATTGGTTTTTCTTTCGTGTGAAAACAGATTATGTTGTTGAATAAAACTCTGTTTAAAACATAAATTATCGTTGATGTATTTGGGCAAACATTAAGCATTCAATAACAAACAGTGTTAAAAGTCGTCATTCTATGGCTGTTTGTTGATATGCAAAGACCCTTTGATGATCGTCTCATCAGTAGGAGGTTATCTTCTGAATTGGCTTAACCCTCTACATTTTTATATCTGGGGTTATAAGCAAAAAGATAAACATCTGAGAGATTAAGATTTGGAAGTGTGAAATCCATTCATGATCACACTTACTGATGAGTTACTTACCAAAGTGTCCCTCGAATATCATCGAACTCTGATAAAATAAAAACTATTGGAAATTCATAACTGAGACATGGTATATAAGTCAGGTATACACTGATATTATCTTTTAATGCTCACTTAAAGGGGGTAGGGTAGTATTTGTTCTGTTATTATAAGATCAACCCTCCCAGTCATTATTTCCTTCTTGGAGAAGGCTAGTGTAGTATCTGTTCCGTGGTAATGATATCATCCTTCCAAAGATTATCTTCTCCTTTTTGTGAGGAGTAGATTGCATAAATGGTTATGACTTTTATTAATGATTCGATGGGTGACATTTTGGAAGGGAGGAATCACCACATATTATGTACTATAATCTATAATATAAATCTCACCTGTCTGTTTAAAGGTATGTATGTATGTATGCCTAAAACGAATTTTCCCGAGATCACTATCGTTTTGAAGCTCGACCCTTCGGATGACAAATATCAAAAAATTGGCCATAAAACATTAATTCCTTCATCCTCAACTGGGCATTTTTCTACAAGGAGCGGTCGCTTTTTTTCGACAATATTTTCCAATGCTATCGCCTCTTTTCGATTGACTCGCCTTATTTTAAACCTTTGCCACTTCTGATTTGGCGATGGACGCAACGGCAAAGACGTCATGTTTATTTTTTCACATTCTTTTCCTCCTTCACGGTACGGGTTTGAGCCTGCCTGCCTACTACCACTTTTTTTTTTTTTTTTTGCTCAACACATGCCTCTAAACAACCGGGCAACGCCGAGCACCCAGGCTAGTTTTTATAAAAGTCAAACTCATAGACCAAATAACGTGTCATATTTTTCCATCTCAACTAAACATTAGCCTAGTCTGATCAGCATTGACATTGTGATCATAGGCACTGCTTGCCCATGGAATTCTGTTCTGCTAGTCTGCTTTCCAGCTAACTACAATATGATTGTCTTGAGGTTCAATGTAAACAAGGTCTTATTAAGCTGCCCTTAAATAATCAAATTCTACCCAATTTCCACCACTAACTATTACTATGCTGTTGTCTCAGTGCTCACCATACACTCATTAACCTTTATCCTTGAGTGACCTTTGGGCCTTGATAAAGCGTGACTCCCTTGTAAAAAAAAAAAAAAGAATATAAAATATGGATTTAAATAAGTGATTCTAAAGCAGGTGCCCATAAATAAAAACAGTGTTAAGAATAAGCCAACAGAAGAACAAGTGAAGCATGCATGGTCCCCAGTGAGTGTACAGTGAACGAGGCATAAAAAAAGTTCAGCATTTACCCCCCTCCCCCATTTAGCCCCAAAAGTCCCCAGGGGACGTCAAATCCTGGTAAAAATGAACAAACGATGCAGTTTTAGGCTTTAACATATGTAAATTTGAGTTCTGCACCATGCAAAAAAAGAAATAACTAAGTCCATCATTTGCTCCCCACCGCCCCCATTTTGCCCCAAAAGCCCCCAAGGCCTTAACATATTTAAATTTGAGTTCATCACCATGCAAAACTGCTAAAAAGACATACACAGGAAATTTTGGACAAATATGGTAAAATAGTTCCAAAAATGGAGTGTTTTTATTACCTCTAATAGAGCCCCTGGGGCACACCCAAGAGTTATCCCGAAGTATAGATAAACAAAATTATATAGAAATCAGTTAGTTACAACTTTTCAGAAAGTTTTATAAAAATGGAAGGCATCAATTTTTTTTTTATTAAGCACAAGTGTCAATTTTAGCCATTGTAACCCGAAAGGCACCCCTAGGGGGGGCAACCGGCTGTTACTTTTTTACACATATCATGTTTAATGTTTGTGCTAAATTTCCAAAAAATTCCAAGACGTAGTTATTGAGAAAAGTGCAGACAGACGAACAGACGAGGGTGAATTTACAGGTCCACGTTCCTTTTATCAGGGGACCAAAAACTCAGAAAAATTGTGTAAAAGTGAAAGAGTGAAATGATTAGGAAAGAATTTTAAAAGTACATGTCTATAACATTGGCACAACTCATCAGTTTATTCCCCCCCCAAAAAAAATATGTGACTATGATGTCAGATGGGGCTGAGAGTATGTACAAGAATTGAGTTATAAAATTTAGACTCATGTAAATCTTCCTAATCAGTAAGCAAAGTAGGAAAACGGAATTACACCTATTTTTCAATAATGTTAAAAGAGAAAACATTTTAGAGAGAGCATTTTGGTTCGTCGGGTTTCGATTGAAAAATGGTGTTTTAAAATCCAGCCAAATCTATTACCTGTGGAGATTTGTTACGCAATTAGTCTCAAGTCAAAACTATATTTCTTTTTGACTATTGTATTCAATTTCAATGCTCGACTTAGTTTTCTGTACTATTTTAGAGTCATATAATATCTTTTAATAATAAAGACTTTTTTTACATAGGCATCGCCACTTATCAAGACCCAGAGGCCACTCGAGGATAAGGGTTAAATAGTGTACAGTAGATAAGTGGACAATATAGTAATTGTTAGTAATGGAAATTCGGTAAATTTGTTAACTTATATGGTACGGCTCATCAAAAACTTGTTTACATTAGACTTGAAGACAACCATGTTGTAGTCAGCTGGAAAGCAGGAAAACGGAAGACAATTCCATAGGCATGCAGTTCTAAGAAAGAAGTTTTGTTCATGGAATCTGCATCTAGGTTTAGGCACAGATAATGAGTGGGGGAAATTATTGATAGTGTTTTCTGCTAGACGGGTGTTTCTTGTGAAAGATGGCGAGGGGGGACCATAGATTGGAGCTCAGTCGAGCACTTGCCATGAAAATAACGATAAAGCAGAGACAAACTCGCAATATCTCTTCTGTGAGAAAGAGGTTGCAGGGAAGAGAAAAGGACAACCCCTACAAGGCTACAAAGTCTATTTTGAACTCTATCAAGGCAGGATAAGTTCTTTCTAACAGCTCCTGCCCAGATGTTGTAACAGTACTCCTTGGGCGCACCTGGCTCTTATATAGATAGAGAATTGCATCAGTGGATCAATAGAAAGATCCCACCATTTTTTCAGCGACCTTGGCAACGGATTTAATGTATGTGTTCTATTTAAGATCAGGAGTAAAGGGCAAGCCCAGAAGCTTGTCAAAACATGGAGCCGCCCCAAGATGAGAGCCATTCATAACAATTGATGACAGATGGGGATTAGAGCGTTGATGATGTAAAGATGAAAGCTTGGTTTTAGATGCATTAAAAGTAACAAGCCACCTCTTTCCCCATTGTACCACTTGCTCAAGATCAGAGGAGAGAGAATCAGAGAGAACTTGGTCGTTTAGGGTCTTAGAAGTGCTACCATAGATAGTAGTGCCATCTGCATAAATGTCTACAAATTATGTAAGGATGTGGTTTGGAAGATCATTAATGTAGATCAGGAAGAGAGTTGGGCCAAGGATGGAATCCTAAGGGACTCCAGCATTAATACTGTGAGCTTCTGATTTCTGCCCATCGACCACTACACTTATGAACCTATCAGAGAGAGAAATGATTTAATAATTGAGAAGACATTTCCAGCTATACCGTAGCTGGAGATCTTGTGAAGTATACATTTATGCCATACTCTATTAAAGGCCTTTGATATGTCAAGAGCAATTGCCCAAGAAACGTCGCCCTCATCGAGAGATTCACTAATCCTATGAGATATAACTGTAAGCACATCTGCTGTAGATCTAGCAGAACGGAAACCATATTGAGTGTCACTAAGAAGGTTATTTTTGCTGAGATGGTTGATCACTTCTCTATTTAACACAGATTCCAGCAACTTACTCATGACACAGATGAGACTTATTGGTCTGTACTGAGAGGGAGATGAGCAATTACCTGAATTCTTAAATAAGGCATACTGATGAGATTTTCCAGGGTGATGGGAAGCAATTCTCCTTAAGACAATGTTTAAACAGTTTTGTAAGTATGGGCGCTAGTTCTGTTTGAAGTTTTTTGAATACTATAATTGGAATACCGTCAGGGCCAGTTGCTTTATTGGAATCAAGGTTTTTGATTTGCTTGCCAACATCACGTACAGATATTTGTATATCACATAGCGTGTTTTCTGATACAGGAGAAAATATTGGGGGTTGGCTGCCTTGGTCGCAAAAGGTAGAATTAGTTGCAAAGTTCTTGGCAAAGAGTTTGGCTTTGTCTGATGCTGACAAGATTAACTCAGGTCCATTTATGATAGTTGGGATAGAGCACACGCTTCTGTTAAGGATTCTGTTTGCTATTTGCCAAAATCGCTGGGTACCAAGCCGTTGCTCAGCTACTTTGGACTTGACAGACTGAGCATACAACTCTCTTTATGGATTTCGTTTTTCGGACTCACTTCCTCATCTTCGGGGATTTTTCCACTACGTTTCGGCCGTATCATCCTTCATAGTGACACATGGCCGAGGCGACTAAGACGTTGGAACAAACATTGCAAGTCTCCAAGATGCTGAGTGAAAGCAGTGGCAGTGACAACACAATGGCATTGACAGCGACAGACGCAGCATCAACAGCATTAAGTGGAAGCAGCAGGGATGGCCTGAATGGAACGAGAACATGGTACCCTCGTAACAATAAAGGGTTGGGTTCGAAATTCCAAAAAAACAGTTCCCGAGTTCGAGATACACCTGAAGAAGGCCGAAGGATGATACAGCCGAAACGTAGTGGAAAAATCCCCTAAGATGAGGAAGTGAGTCTGAAAAACGAAGTCCATAATGAAATCACCCCATCCCAGAACTATAGACAATTAATACAACTCTCTTGCATTCTTTATTACTTTTTTACAGTGGTTGCTGGCAGTCATGAAAGCGGCTTTAGTCTCAGTACATCTATTACATTGGAAGCAATGGAAAACGTGATTTCTGAGACATAGTGTAGTATCAATTCTGTTGTTATGAGGTTTAATGTAGCATCTGCTCTGTGTTACTGAGACCATTCTCCCAGGGATTACTTACTCCTTTTTAGGGCAAATGGGGTTAGTGTGCCATTTGTCCTGTTGATATGAGACGATCCTCCCGAGCTTCCCCCCTTTTAAGGAGTGTTAACATATGTCAACAACAAATTGTCACAATCGGCTGTAAACTTGCATTAGGTATACCAGCAAAATAATTGTGACCAGGCGAGTATATTATTTCATTGAAATCGCTCCAGACAAGCCATGAAGTTAATTAATGTAAGGAGTTAACAAGAATTAAAACTGATTATTGCACGGACAAGATATGATTATTGACCCTAGTTCTGAAAAGGGCAAGGATATACAGTGATGATCATATTTATTGGCACGGTAAAATAAAAGTTAAATTTTGTCTAATAAATTCTAAAAAAGGGATTAAATTAAAGAAAATAAAAAAGTATATTATGTATTTTTAACTGGCCTTTCCGATGCAGCAATCGGATTTTAGAAAAAATAAATAACAAAGGAACAACAAACATAATTGCAAAAAACCCTTGTTCAAAATTATTGGCACGGCTTTGTTTTTCTTTTAGTATCAGTATAATATCAATCAATTTCCGGTTTACGTGCTTTCTGAACTTTTTTATAGCCATGTTATACTTGTTTAACGCTAATTCAGTGAATAATTTTTTTCAGATAATTTTTAGATAGCGATTTATTTAAACTATTATAAGTGACTAAATTATAATTTTCAATCGCCATGGTTAAAACTAAGGAACACAGCGAAGACATCAGGAAGCTTGTTGTAGCATGCCATACCAATGGGGAGGGCTATGATAAGATTTCAAAGAAGCTAAACCTTCCCAAATCCACTGTTAGAGCTATAATAAACAAGTTCAAATTGCAAGGCCACGTTATGAGTTTAGAGGGTAGAGGGAGAAAAAGGATTCTTTCCCCAAGAGATGAACGGAAAATTGTTCGACAAGTAAAACAAAACCCAAGGATCTCTGTTGGGGAGATTGTTGATGAACAGAGCACCTCTGGAGTGAATGTATCTCGACATACAGTTGGTAGAGTTTTGAAGAGAGCTGGTTTAAAAGCATGTCGTCCGAGAAAGACTCCCTTATTGAAGCCTATGCACCTGAAAGCAAGGCTAGCCTTTGCAAAACGTCATATTGATAAAGATGTTGCATTCTGGAAACGTGTTCTATGGACTGACGAAACGAAAATAGAGTTATTTGGCCATAATAAAGTGTCTTATATTTACAGAAAATCTGGCGAAGCTTTCCTGCCTAAGAACACCATACCCACAATGAAGCACGGTGGAGGCAGTTTAATGTTTTGGGGATCCTTTGCTGCCTCTGGACCAGGGCGACTTGTTAAGGTCACAGGTAGCATAAAAAAGGAAGATTATGTTAAAATATTGGATGAAAACCTGAAAGACTCTGCTAAAGAGCTCTCACTTGGTCGTCGTTGGTGGTTCATGCAAGATAATGACCCAAAGCATTCGGCTAAACTGACTAAGAAATGGCTTGAGGACAATCATATTAATGTTTTGGAGTGGCCATCACAAAGCCCAGACCTTAATCCAATTGAAAATTTATGGAGAACATTAAAATTGAGAGTAATGCAAAGGAAGCCTAAGAATATTATTCAATTGGAGGATTATTGTCAGGAAGAGTGGGCTAAAATTACTACTGAAGAGTGCAACAACTTGGTTGTAAACTATGAAAAGCGACTGAGGAAGGTAATCAAGGCCAAAGGCTATACAATTGATTATTAAATAAATCGTGCCAATAATTTTGAACAAGGGTTTTTTGCAATTATGTTTGTTGTTCCTTTGTTATTTATTTTTTCTAAAATCCGATTGCTGCATCGGAAAGGCCAGTTAAAAATACATAATATACTTTTTTATTTTCTTTAATTTAATCCCTTTTTTAGAATTTATTAGACAAAATTTAACTTTTATTTTACCGTGCCAATAAATATGATCATCACTGTAGGTAGGAGGAAAACAATCAGCAGGAAGAGAGTTCCACAAGTCTGCAATTGTTATAAAGAATCAACTATGAGAATGTAGAATAGGACGTGTATTACGATAAGATATTAAAACAGAATATTGATGGAAACCACTAGACCAACGATTCCAACGATCTGGAACAAAAGAAACAGGGAATAGATCAGAGAATTCTGAAAAAACACGTGCTATAACAGTATTTATAGGAAATACTGAAAATGACAACATTACATCTGTGTGTGTGTGTATGTGTGTGTGCGTGTGAGAGAAAGAGAGAGAGAAAGGGGTTGCAGAGAAGAAGAAAGGGTGGGGCCACTCAAATTAAAGAGATGTTTCTGCAACTTATAAAGAACCTTCAAATCGGACAGAAATTCGCCAGCCCAAATATAAAAACAGTACGCCATACATGGTCGGTTAGTAAATGTGTATAGATAGAGAATAGCCTCAGTTGTGCGAAAGTGTTTGAAGTATAATTTTGCTAGTGAAGAATAATAAACTCTTCTGCTGTCTATTCCATCCTGAAGTAATTGAATCAACTTCAATGAGAGTGATGGCAATGACATGATCATATTGCACATTAGCGGTAAAGTGACATGCTTTCAGAAATTAAGATGTGTTGCATTGTGAAGAGAAACCGGACAATAAGTCTGGTTTCGATCACTTAAAAAAAAGTACTTCTTTTATAGCATTTGAAACGAATGTAGATAACAGAATAGGTAACAATTTTAGTGCATGGCATGATGATGATGATGATGATGATGATGATGATGATTCTGCCACGTCATGAATTACTCCATTCTAGCCTGAATATGAGAAATTAATCCTGAATGCAGACGTTAATAACATTTGATGCATTTAGTTTTACGTGTTTAGGGACCATGTGCTCGGGTTTATCTACCACATAAACAAGGTCACCTGTTTACATCATGTATTAACTAGTGATGGGGCGATTCCAATATTTTTCCCGATTCCGATACAATTACCGATTCCGTGCTAAATTCCTGATTCCAATATAATTACCACTTCCGAATCTTTATAAATCTCAGAATATTTAACTATAAAAGTGTTATTTTGTCGCGGTCACCATAAAAAACACATCTTAAATATGCCTATATTTTCTCAAACGTAAACACACGCTTGTGAGGGGGTGAGTAAGAGATTTTAGTCTTACTGGAAGTTTAAATCAATAAATATTTATCATTTTATTATTACTACAAGCAGTGGAAGATGTTTTTTAAACCAAAATCAAAAAAAAAAAAAAGATAATTTAAGGAATCGGTGTTGGCATCGGAAAATAGGCTCAAATTTTTCCGATTCCAATACCGATTCTGATATCCCCAAAAAGCTCCGATTTTTCCGATTCCTAAATCTGATTAATCGTCCCTACATTAGTATTAACACACACAAGTGATGGAAGAAGAAGGTAAGGACAATAGTGAAAAAAGAAACCCAACTTCATTTGCATGTATTTTTAAATAAAGTTTGTTAAAAGCAAATATAAAAGAAGCTACTGAAGATAGGGCAAGGGAAAATATGTACTTAAAAAAGAATGTCAAATACAATGTATGAGAACATTCGTTGTCAGGTCTTGAAGATAGAAATTCATGTGTAAGCTGAGAATAAGTAAATGTTAAGTTGTGTTTTGTGTTTCTGAGAGTCTATGCATCTGACACCAGAAAACGTGACGTGAGTGGAAGGGCATGATTCTAGGAGGAGCTGGACAATACATACAGTTTGAACAACACAACTAAAAGAGAAAATGTCTCATTCTGAATTTCCCACATATACGTGAAAGGAATTTTCTTAATTTCTCGAGAGGAGAGCACATCCTCTAACATTGGCCAGAATAAATCCAAGTGAGATAACTTAGATGATTCTAATGCCAATATCTTTTTTTACTTCGAATTCCATAAATTGTTGATCCAGACATCTTTCCTAGGTCCGACGTCACAATGGTTAATAAGGTTTTTACCTGGTCCCTTTGTCGTTTTTGTCACAAAGAAAATAATACAGAATCATTATTGTCCTTTATCAGACGTGCATATGGGTAAAAGACAGCATTGGTATAAACAGAGGACTATATGGAGAGACATACTGGAGAGATGGAGCCCTTTTTCATAATTGACAATTGTTGTAGCATTACTACAAACGGCAAGAGAAGCAGTGACAGCAACAAGCCACCATTAGTGATGTTTTTAAGCTAGGGTGTTATTGGTGAAGCATTTAACTTTATTTCTGATTTGACCAATTAGAACACATCTCTTATTCAAGATGAGTACATAACCAGAGTTTATAAAAAGAAATGCCCACTATTTTCTTATTTTTTTTAGTCAGGAGACGTTACATCTATCTGACTCATCCACATCACTTCTTTCAACGCTTTAACTCCTCCCTTTGAATGCAAACAGTAGCTTCTGTCAGGTCATCTGACCCTGGCTTCAGCAAGAAGACCTCAATATATAACATAGTGACAGTCACA